>NC_045429.1:154141803-154441803 GCF_902635505.1 Sarcophilus harrisii
TCTTTATTTGCAATAGAAGGAGTGAGTGATCATACTCCTCAGATGTCTTTAAATGCAACTCTCTGGGAAATAAATGATATAATTGAGTTTCATATTGTAAATAACTTTTATTTACAAATTCAATTTAACAAACATTTATCTGTATTCACTGAATTCAGAACAGTGTATATGGAGATAAGGATTAGATAAAATACAATCCAACCCTTATTGAATTTACTTTATTCTAATATTCCTATAAACCTGAGTAAATATAATTAGCAAAGTAAATTTGCTAAGGCACAACTCATTTTAAAGAAAATCATTTGTTTTTATGTCTGATTATTTGTATTATCTGTTTCATTACTTCTTATATTTAAGTTAAAATATTATTTTGTTCAGCATAAATCTTACTGAGCTGCATGTTACTTGCCTCCTATTATTGTCTATAATTGTAAAATATCAATTTTAAAGAAAATACATGCAAAATAATTAGGCAAAATCAGGATATATAAAATATACTCCAGTAATTCAATGAATCTGTTTTTTTCAATGTTGCTTATTCAGTCCTACAAATCAGATTATAACATATCCATGCTTGACAACCTCATAAAATTCTCATCTATAAATTTTTCAAAGGATATCTATCCAATTTGTTGGAAGCTTTCTTCCCATTCTTTAAAAACTTAATGGATACTAATACAAAATAACACATATCCACTTAGTCCCTACTTAATTAGCTCATATTTTTTCCCATTCAAAATTTTTCTTATTCACTGATCTTACAAGAATTTTCTTAAGACACTCCTTATTTTTAATATATTGAAGTCTGTTCATGCTCACTATATGGTTCTATTATCTTTTATGGTGGCAACTTTGGCATTCTTTTACCATGAAAAATTTTTTTAACTTTTTTTTCCGCTTAAATAAAGAATGACAAAATCTCTTAGAATGGACATCAGAGATCACCCATCAATTCCCTTACTAAGAATTTCTGCTGTGACATTTTTAAGAAGTGTTCATCTAAGTTAACCATTTCATATATATATATATATATATATATATATATATACACACACACATTTATACATATACATACACACACTCATATATACATATATAATATGAGATATTTTTATATTTAAGTAAAGGACTTTCCCCCTGTTATGATATATGTCAGATTATTCTATTCCCTTGAGGGTACAAGTACTGACTTTGCAACAAAGTCAATCATTTCTTTCCAATCATACAAAATTTCTAACATCAAGGAAGGTGAGCATTAGAAGTTTTTTTTTTTTTTTTTTAAATACTAAATCTATCAATAAATAGATTGATATAGGAGTATCTCTTAGTTATTATGATAAGATGCAAGTATGAAAAAACTTACAATTTTAATCTGAATTTGTGTTCAAATTATAATAAATAAATAAATATATGCATAAAGCCAGGTATTAGGAAGTGGCATAAGGAAAGTAAGTTTATTGATTTGCTTAGAATGATGTCAATAAATAGTATTGTCTATACCAGCCCCAGAGCCCCATTTATCTTGGCTCCTAATTTGATATTTAATTCGCTTAATGGGAGAGTTCATCTCATTCACATTTACAGTTAAAATGACTAATTCTGTATTTTCTGCCATTTTATTATCCCCAGAATTGTGCTTTTTCTTTTTCTTGCCCCCCCCACTCTCCTTCCCAATTTTAAACTTATCAGCCCCACTTGTATTACACCACTCACCCTCTTTAGGATCCCTCCCTCTTCCCTTTGAATCTCTTCCCCTTTCTTGTATCTTTCCCTTATTACTCTTTTCCTTTTCCTTTTTCCTCTACCTTTTTTTTAATGAGGTGAGAGAAGATTCTCTGTAAAACAAATATGTCAATTATTTTCTCTTTGAGCCAACTCTGCTGAGAGTAAGATTCACACAATATTCCTCCCCCTTTCTAAATTCCCTCAGATATGATAGGCTTCCTTTGCCTCTTTGTGGGATGTAGTTTCCCTCTTTTTATACCCTCTTTCCTTTTTTTCTGACACTATCCCCTTTTTATGTTATATCAGTAAAATCAAATTATACAGGTAGTCTTTATGTATATCCACAACAGAAATACAGTTCTCAAGAGTTCTTTTTACCTTTTTTGCTTCTCTTGAGTCCTATGGTTGGAGATCAAATTTTTTTGTTCAGTTCTGTTTTTTTCCTTAGGAACAAATGGAATTAATTTGTTTCATTAAATGTCCATCTTCTTCCATGGAAGAAAATGCTCATCTTAGCTGGAGTTCTTTTGCCTTTCAGAATATCAGATTCCAGGTCCTTCAGTCCTTTAATGTTGAGGCAGCCAGATCTTGATTGACACTTATTGTGGCACTTCGGTATTTAAATTGTTTTTTGTTTTTGTTTTTGTTTTTGTTTTTTTTTTTTTTTTTGGCTGCTTGTAATATTTTTTCCTTAATCTGATAGTTCTGAAATTTGGCCACAATATTCCTTGATGTTTTTATTTTAGGGTCTTTTTCAGAAGGTGTTTGATGAATTCTTTCAATGCCTATTTTACCTTCTGATTCTATTACATTTGGACAGTTCTCTTTGATGATTTCCTGTAAAATAGTGTAAAATGATTTCCTGTAAAATAGATCCTTTTTTCATCATAATTTTCAGGAAGTCCAATAATCCTCAGATTATGTCTCCTAGATCTATTTTCCAGATCTGTCATTTTTCCAAGAAGATATTTAATGCTTTCTAATTTATCATTTTTTAAAATTTTACTTGACTAATTCTTGATGTCTCAATGAATCATTGGTTTCTATTTGTTCAGTTCTGATTTTTAATGAGTTATCTTCTTCATTAGCTTTTTTAATTTCTTTTTGTATATGCCAATTGAGTTTTTAAATGAGTTGTTTTGCTCTATTGAATTTTTTTCCATTTCACTATTTTTTTTCTTTAAGTGAGTTATTTTCTTTTTCCAATTCACAAATACTACTTTCTTGGGAATTCTTTATCTTTTTCAATTCACAAATTCTACTTTCCTGGGATTTTTTTTTTTTAACCTTTTCCAATTCACAAATTCTGTTTTCCTGCACTTCCTGGGAATTCTTTATCTTTTCCAATTTACATTTCTGGAAGTTGTTATTTTCTTGCATAGCTTCTTTTTCCTTTCCCCATTTTTCTTCTAGCTCTCTTTCAAGACTTTTAATGGTCCCTTTTAGAAAAGCGTTATGTGATGGGGGCCAGGTAGCATTCCCCTTTGAGTTATTGTTTGGAGACTGTTTGCTATTAGTCCCCTCGGTGTTGAAAATCTGCTCTCTTGCTGTATAGAAGCTATCAATTGTCCTTTTGATTTTTTTATTCATTTTTTAAAGCATTTAGGTTCTGCCTTCAGGGCAAGGAGGGTACCAGCTTCCTCTGCAAAGCATGGATAAACAGGTTGCAAAGAGCATTGAGGTATGGGAGTACTCTGGGAAAAAACCTCCCCACCCCCACCCCTAACACACCTCATAGGAAGTGATTTAGACCTAGTTAGCACTGGCCTGAGCTACAGATGTGCCCAGTGAAGAACCCCAGCTGTGTGGATTAGCAATTGCCCTGAGGCTAGAGACAGAGCCGTGAAAGTGTCACTATCCCAGGCCAAAGCCCACTGGAGAGCTGTGGGTATTAGCAGCTGACCAGCAAGGAGTCCCACATGGACTGGAAGTGTCTCTGTCCAGGGAAGCACAGTCTCACTATGGAAGTTCTGCTGTCCCAGGCCAAGCCCTGCACTGTGCAGATTAGAGGCTGCCTGGACTGTGCCTACCTGCCCCGCAGATTTGTAACTGCCCCTAGGAAGCTGTGGTATGTGGTTGCTGAGGTGTGTTACTGTCTCCACTTAGGCCCTCACTTGCAGTTTTGGGTGGGTGTAGCCAGATCCCATTAGGTTCTCAGTTTTTTTGGGGGTACTTTCTGCCTTTGGATTTAATTTCTTTGCTGATCTGCTGTTCTTCAACCAAGGCAGAGCAATCAACCTATTCCAGAGTTGCCTCTATAATTTTTTAACCTCACAGGCCATCCCCTTTCCTGTCTGCTCTGTTTACTAGCCTTTCCTACTTCCCTGCCTGCACTGGTCTGTTCCTGCCTCTCAGAACAAACCTTTCCTGGCCATCTTTCAGATCATCTTCGACTGGTGAGTTGTTGTACTTCTAATCCTCGTGGGTTTTACCAGTCAAACATTATTTTGAATTTAATAATTAGTTGTGAGGTTATGATAGGAGCTTAGAAAATCGTGTGTGCCTTCTCTGCCATCTTGCTCCGCCCCTCTTATTGTTTTTTAAATAAAATATTTTTTAAATGAAAGAATAAGATTAAAAAATAAGAAGAGGGATTATCTAATTACTCTTACAGTCTATTGCTATTAATCTGCTAACAGAAGTATTATAAGATACGTATATCAGATAGTCTATACAAGTAAAAAGTAGTTTTCTAGAGATAATATTCCTAAAATGGCTATCATTCTAACAGTAGGGATTTTAGGACAATTTCAGAGTTATAGAATAGTATCTCCTTTCCCAGACATTGTTCCCTTTTAATACTTACCCAGCTAACTTTTACTTTACTGAAAGGCTTAGCAAGACTAGTTGACAAAGCAAAAAAATAAAAAATAAAAATAAATTTTCTCTCAGAGCCTGAGGCAAAAACCTATGTGACCCTAAGCAAGTCACATAATCTCAGTTTGTTTTTATAATTTCCTCAATTGCAATGGGGATGATAATACCACCTAGTAACAAGGACTGGCATAAGTTCAAATGAGATAATATTTGTAAAAAGTATTTAGGATAATGCCCAACACATTTTTTTTTTTTACTATACAAATGCTTATTCACAATTTTTTTTTCCCCTTACCTTTTTCCACTCAGTTATGCCTCAGCAGTTCCTGAGTCTTGGGAAATGATTCAGGCCTTAATTGATGGGCAGGTACATACAAATAAATGAAAGTAGATATTGACTTAATTTGGAGTTCTGAGTATATTTATGTGTGTATGTGCATGTGCATGTATATATGTATGTATATGTATACATATATAAGCATATATACATTTATGTATTCATATTTTATATGAGTATATGTTCTAAATTTAGTATTTTCTTGTTGTTTTTTTCTAAAGTCCTCTAATAACCCCTTGTAAAATGAGTATTGGGATATTCTCAATGGATGACTAGGATATAGACTATTGGTTAAAAGGGAAGGGCAAAAAAGTAACTCCAAGTTTAGTAAAAATGTTAACCTAGAATATAATTTTACTCCACAGTGGTTGGGGCACACATCTGGCATTTTGTTTTTATCTGGCCAGGTATGATAAAGGACTAGAACGCCTTTGAAAGGCTGTCATGGTGAGGGGCGGAGCCAAGATGGCGGAAAAGAGACACGCGACTTTCTAAGCTCTTCTCTTACCCTCTTTATCAATATTATATCGAGCCTCAAAAATAGTCTTGATTGCTACAATTCGTAGAGATAAGAAGTAGAACAACTCACCAGCCGAAGAAAATCTGCAGTCTCACCAAAAAAGGTTGGTTCCGGGGCCAGGGGGGAGATCGGCGCAGACGAGGAGAGAAATTAGGTTCCGGGGAGAGAAATTAGGTTCCGAGGAGAGTCTCAAACCGAGGGTGAAAGCACAGATCTCAGCACAAGCACGCAGCCCCAACCCGCAGTACGGGCTTCTCCTTGGGGCAGTTATGATCCTGCACAGCAGGAGGACGCAACCCAGGTTAGCCTCCAATCTGCGCAGTGGGGAGCCTGGCTTAGCCATAGAGCTTTCCAGGGGCCGATTTGCATCAGGCAGAGACACTGGGCAGAGTTTGCGGCAGTCTGTGGTCTGTGGTCTGCGGTCAGCTGCTAATACTCACAGTCCCACAAGAGGCTCCGGCCTGGGGCAGTGACACTTTCACCCCTTAGTCTCTAGCTGAGGGCAATCCCTAACCCACTCAGCCCTACTAAGCCCGTTGATAGCTCGGCCAGTGCTGAATCCACTTCCTGTTGGGGGAAGGGAAAACTCTCACTCAGAGCACTCCCATACCTCGGAGCCAGAAATCGGTTTACATCTTTCCCTGCTCTGCAGAGGAAGCTGGTAACCCCCTTGCCTAGGAGACCTACCCTAAAGGCTTTAAAACATGAATAAAAAGATGAAAAGAACGATTGACAGCTTCTATGCAGAAAAGAGCAGGTCAGCAAACCTGAAGAGATCCTCAAACAGCAAAATGCATCAGACTGTCCTCCTTTGCATGATGCTTCTCATAGAAGAGACCATTAATAGTCTCAAAGAGAGTTAGAAGATAAATGGGGAAAGGAAAGAGAGCCTTACAAGAGAGCAACAACTTCCTGAAATACGAATTGGAAAAAGTAAAAAAATCTCAGGAAAGTAAGAATTGTGAATTGGAAAAAATAAAGAATTCACTAGAAAGTAGGATTTGTGAATTGGAAAAGACAAAGAACTCGCAAGAAAGTAGGATCTGTGAATTGGAAAAGACAAAGAACACACAAGAAAGTAGGATCTGTGAATTGGAAAAAGAAAATAATTCACTAAAAAAAAAATTAGTGAAATGGAAAAAAATTCGACAGACCAAAACAATACATTCAAAAACTCAATTGGACATATACAGAAAGAAGTAAAAAAAGCTAATGAAGAAAATAATACTTTAAAAATTAGAACTGAACAAATTGAAACTAATGATGCATTGAGACAGCAAGAATTAGTCAAGCAAAAACAAAAAAATGACAAACTGAAAAAAACCATGAATTATCTACTTGCAAAAACAACAGACTTGGAAAATAGATCTAGGAGAGATAATCTGAGGATTACTGGACTTTCCGAAAACTATGATGAAAAAAAGAGCCTAGATACTATTTTACAAGAAATCATCAAAGCGAACTGCCCAGATGTAATAGAATCAGAAGGTAAAATAGGCATTGAAAGAATTCATCGAACACCTTCTGAAAGAAACCCTAAAATAAAACCCCAAGGAAAATTGTGGCAAAATTTCAGAACTATCAGATTAAGGAAAAAATTTTAAAAGCAGCCAAAAAACCATTTAAATACCGAGGTGCCACAATAGGATCACCCAAGATCTGGCTGCCTACATTAAAGGAAAGAAGGCCTGAATATGATATTCAAAGGCACAAGAACTTGGGATGCAGCCAAGAATAAACTACCCAGCTAAGCTGAGCATTTTCTTCCAGGGAAGAAGATGGACATTTAATGAAACAAATGAATTCCATTTGTTTCTGAAGAAACAACCAGAATTAAACAAAAAATTTGATCTCCAAGAATAGAACTCATGAGATGCAGAAAAGGTAAAAATAACTCTTGAGAATTGTATTTCTGTTGTGGATATACAAAAAAAATACATGTAAAATTTGATTGTACTGATATAACATAAAAAGGGAAGTAGATATGGAAAAGGGATGATGGCAGAATAAGGTGGGAAGGAGGATAAAAGAGGGAAACCACATCCCACAAAGAGGCTAAGGAAACTTATCATATCTGAGGGAATTTAGAGAGGGGGAGGAACATTGTGTAATCTTACTCTCATCAGAGTTAGCTCAAAGAAAAAATAATAGACATTTGTTTTAGAGAAAATTCTCTCGCCTCATTAAAAACGGGGAGAGGAAAAGGGAAAAGAAAAGAGTCATAAGGAAGGAAGGGGGAAAGACTCAAAGGGGGAGGGAGGGATTATAAAGAGGATAAGTATCGTGATACAAGAGGGTACATAAGTTTAAAAGGGGGAAAGAGGGTTGGGGAGGCAAGAATAAGTAAAGCACAATCTGGGGTTATTAGGATGGCAGGAAATACAGATTTAGTAATTCTAACCGTGAAATGTGAATGGGATGAATTCCATAAAGAGGAGGCAGATAGCAGACTGGATCAAAAGTCAGAACCCTACAATATGTTGTTTACAAGAAACACATTTAAAGCAGGGGATACATATAGAGTAAAGGTAAAAGGCTGGAGCAAAATCTATTATGCTTCAGGTGAAGTCAAAAAGCAGGGTAGCATCCTTATCTCAGATCAAGCAAAAGTAAAATTGATCTAATTGAAAGAGATAAGGAAGGAAACTACATCCTGCTAAAGGGTAGCATAAACAACGAAGCAATATCAATATTAAACATATATGCACCAAGTGGTATGGCACTCAGCTTCCTAAAGGAGAAGTTAAGAGAGTTGCAAGAAGAAATAGACAACAAAACTGTAATAGTAGGAGACCTCAACCTTGCACTCTCTGGAATTAGACAAATCAAACCACAAAACAAATAAGAAAGAAATTAAAGAAGTAAATAGAATATTAGAAAAATTAGGTATGTTGGATCTTTGGAGAAAATTGAATGGAGATAGAAGGGAATATACTTTCTTCTCAGCAGTTCATGGAACCTATTCAAAATTGACCATATATTAGGACATAAGGAACTCGAAAATTAAATGCAAGAAAGCAGAAATAGTAAATGCTTTCTTTCAGATCATGATGCAATAAAACTACATTCAACAAAAATTAGGGGAAATAGACCAAAAAGTAATTGGAAACTAAACAATCTCATCTTAAAGAATGATTGGGTGAAGCAGCAAATTATAGATACAATTAATACTTTCACTCAAGATAATGACAATGTTGAGACATCATACCAAAATTTGTGGGATGCAGCCAAAGCGGTAATAAGAGTGAATTTTATATCCTTAGAGGCTTACTTGAATAAAACAGAGAAAGAAAAGATTAATGAATTGGGCTTGCAACTAAAAAACTAAAAAAGACCAAATTAAAACCCCAATCAAATACTAAATTGGAAATTCTAAAATTAAAAGGAGAAATTAAAAATATTGAAAGTAAAAAACTATTGAGCTAATTAATAAAACTAAGAGTTGGTTCTATGAAAAGCCAATAAAATAGAAAAGCCTTTGGTAAATCTGATTAGAAAAAGGAGGAGGAAAATGAAATTAGTAGTCTTAAAATGAAAAGGAGAACTTTCCACCAATGAAGAGGAAATTAGAGAAATAATATGAGTTATTTTGCTCAACTTTATGCCAATAAATTTGATGACCTAAGTGAAATGGATGACTACCTCCAAAAATATAGACTTCCCAGACTAACAGAGGAGGAAGTAATTGTTGAATAGTCCCATTTCAGAAAAAGAAATAGAACAGGCAATTAAACAACTCCCTAAGAGAAAAATCCCCAGGACCAGATGGATTTACATGTGAATTTTACCAAACATTTAAAGAACAATTGGCCCTAATGCTATATAAATTATTTGATAAAATAGGGAATGAAATGAGTCCTCACCAAATTCCTTCTATGACACAGACATGGTACTGATACCTAAACCAGGTAGGCTGAAAACAGAGAAATAAAATTATAGACCAATCTCCCTAATGAATATTGATGCTAAAATCTTAAATAAGATATTAGCAAAAAGACTACAGAAAATCATATCCCATATAATACACTATGATCAAGTAGGATTTATACCAGGAATGCAGGGCTGGTTCAATATTAGTAAAACTATCAATATAATTGGCCATGTTAATAACCAAATTAACAAAAACCATATGATCATCTCAATAGATGCAGAAAAAGCATTTGATAAAATCCAACATCCATTCCTATTAAAACACTTGAGAGTATAGGAATAAATGGACTTTTCCTTAAAATAATCAGCAGCATCTATTTAAAACCATCAGTAAGCATCATATGTAATGGAGACAAACTGCAACCATTCCCAATAAGAACTGGAGTGAAACAAGGTTGCCCACTATCACCGTTACTATTTAATATTTTATTAGAAACACTAGCTATAGCAATAAGAGCTGAGAAAAAGATTAAAGGAATAAGAATAGGCAATGAGGAAGCCAAATTATCACTCTTTGCCGATGACATGATGGTATACTGAGAGAACCCCAGAGATTCTGCTAAAAAGTTATTAGAAATAATCCACAACTTTAGCAAAGTTGCTGGTTATAAAATAAACCCACATAAGTCATCAGCATTCTTATATATCACTAAAAATCCAACAGTCAGAGTTACAAAGAGAAATTCATTTAAAGTAACTACTGATAATATAAAGATATTAGGAATCTATCTGCCAAGGAAAATCAGAAACTTTATGAGCAAAATTACAGACCACTTTTCACACAAATTAAGTCTGATCTAACCAATTGAAAATATTAAATGCTCTTGGATAGGCGAGCAAATATAATAAAGATGACAATATTACCTAAACTAATCTATTTATTTAGAGCTATACCAATTAGACTCCCAAAAACTATTTTAATGACCTAGAAAAAATAACAACAAAGTTCATATGGAAAACAAAAGGTCAAGAATTTCAAGGAATTAATGAAAAAAATCAAATGATGGTGGCTTAGCTGTACCAGATCTAAAATTATATTATAGAGCAGCAGTTACCAAAACTATTTGGTATTGGCTAAGGAATAGATTAGTTGATCAGTGGAATAGATTAGGTTCAAGGGACAAAACAGTCAACAAATATAGCAACCTAGTCTTTGACAACCCAAAGATCCCAGCTTTTGGGATAAGAACTTACTGTTTGATAAAATTGCTGGGAAAATTGGAAACTCAATATGGCAGAAACTAGGCATTGATCCATACTTAACGCAACACCAAGATAAGGTCAAAATGGGTTCATGACCTAGGCATAAAGAATGAAATTATTAATAAATTAGAGGAACATAGGATAGTTTACCTCTCAGACCTGTGGAAGGGAAGGTCTTTATGACCAAGCAGAACTAGAGATCATTACTGATCACAAAATAGAAAATTTCGATTATACAAACTGAAAAGTTTTGTACAAACAAAACTAATGCGACAAGATTAGAAGGGAAGCAATAAACTGGAAAATATTTTTACAGTCAAAGGTTCTGATAAAGGCCTCATTTCCAAAATATATAGAGAATTAACTCTAATTTATAAAAATCAAGCCATTCTCCAATTGAAAAATGGTCAAAGGATATGAACAGACAATTTTCAGATGAAGAAATTGAAACTATTTGTAGTCATATGAAAAGATGCTCCAAGTCATTATTAATCAGAGAAATGCAAATTAAGACAACTCTAAGATACCACTACACACCTGTTAGATTGGCTAAGATGACAGGAAAAAATAATGATGATTGTTGGAGGGGATGCGTGAACACTGGGACATTGATGCATTGTTGGTGGAGTTGTGAACGGGTCCAACCATTTTGGAGAGTAGTTTGGATCTATGCTCAAAAAGTTATCAAACTGTGCATACCCTTTGATCCAGCAGTGTTACTACTGGCATTATATCCCAAAGAGATTATAAAGAAGGGAAAGGGACCTGTATGTGCATGAATGTTTGTGGCAGCCCTTTTGTAGTGGCTAGAAACTGGAAACTGAATGGATGTCCATCAGTTGGAGAATGGCTGAATAAATTGTGGTATATGAAAATTATGGAATATTACTGTTCTGTAAGAAATGACCAACAGGATGATTTCAGAAAGGCCTGGAGAGACTATACACTGAACTGATGCTGAGTGAAATGAGCAGGACCAGGAGATCATTATATACTTCAACAACAATACTAGATGATGACCAGTTCTGATGGATCAGGCCATCCTCAGCAACAGATCAACCAAATCATTTCTAATGGAGCAGTAATGAACTGAGCTAGCTATGCCCAGAAAAATAACTCTGGGAGATGACTAAAACCATTACATTAAATTCCTAATCCCTATATTTATGCACACCCTGCATTTTGATTTCCTTCACAAGCTAATTGTACAATAATTCAGAGTCTGATTCTTTTGTACAGCAAAATAATGTTTTGGTCATGTATACTTATTGTGTATCTAAGTTATATTTTAATATATTTAACATCTACTGGTCATCCTGCCATCTAGGGAGGGGTGGGGGGTAAGAGGTGAAAATTGGAACAAGAGGTTTGGCAATTGTTAATGCTGTAAAGTTACCCATGTATAAATCCTGTAAATAAAAGGCTATTAAATAAAAAAAAAAAAAAAAAAAAAAAGAAAGGCTGTCATGCTCTAAAAACTAACCAGACCATCTCATTATACCATGTATGTGGAGTCAAAATGATTTGTGTTTTAATCCCATTTCTGACATTTCCTGTTTTGTGCCAAAAAGAACTTCCTTCAGTCTCAGTTTCCTAAATGATAAAATGAAAGTACCACTTGATGTCATTAATTTCTTACATATTAAATGTGACATGAATATTGGAAATAGAAAATTCTAGATGAATATTAGTTGTTATCATCTTTATTGTCTATATATCCTTTTGTTTGACCTTAATCTAAACCATGGGCCACATTTATAAAATAGTTCACCATTTCCAAAACACTTCGTATTATCTGACTTTGTCCATCTCCAAATGGCATTTTATCATATCTTTGGCCAAGTATGATAAAAGACAAAGATTCCCTTCAATAGTTGTCATACTTTAAAAATCAATCAATCCACCTCCTTATATTATTAGGAGTCATAGCAAATAGAGGATAGAGTAGGCAATTAAAATGATTTTTGTTTTAATCCCATTTTTGCAAATGAGAAACGTGAGACTAAAAAAAAAAATGTTTAAGATAGTTTTCCTAATACTGTATAGCCAGTAAGGATCAGAGTTTGGATGTGTGCCCTAGTAATCTGATTCCAATCCAGTGATTTTTCAGTAGTTCCAACTACTGAAAAACCACTAGAATAAACTTCTACTACCAAAGTCCTTGTCATAATCAAACAGATTATTCTTCGAATCTGATTTTTTTTTTAAACAAAAGTAACACTAAAGATACATTGTCATTAACTTTACTCCTACAATCTTTCAACCCTGGGCCTTTCCATATGGCTTAGAATTACTTATTTATTATCTCCTAATATTATTTTATTATATTTGTCTCCTTAAGAGCAATGATTGTTTTGCTCTTTTTAGTTTTCTCTAAATATTATTTTATGTCAGTAATTTGCACATTTGCACATTTGAAGTGTTTAATGAATTTTTCTTCATTCATTCATTTCTGCTAGACAATGGGACTTTTAAACCTTTCATCATGAGCACATGATCAGTTTTCTCCTGGCAGTTTATTCTCCAATTTATTTACAAACCCTACTAAAAAATCATCTTCTCCCTGAAGGCAAAGTTTGACTCTAGTCCCTCATATGTTAGAATTGATACTAGAATGAGATGAGATACTTTGGAGCATTAAGTGGTAAACAAAAGGAAGCTAATTAAACCATAACAGGAGGATATTCAGGAAAGTCAAGTGTGTCTTGGGAAGATTTAGCAGAACTTAGCCCTTCTCTGCAGATGTTGGTCATTCTGCTGATCTCTGCTGGTCAGATGCCTAAGGCAGAAGCTCTAGCCCATGGTATCCTATCTCAATTTATATTTAAACAGTAAAGAATGTATGTCTCAACAGCTCAAGCCTCAGTAAGTACCCAGAGGGAATTGTCTCGAGGACATTTTCAGTATCTGTTGAGGAATAACTATTCTATTTTCTATTCATGAGGATCTTATAAGATTGGTTCATAGAAAACTTCCTCAACAAGAATCACATTTCAGTTTTCAAACTTCTCTTATGTATTTGCAGCATAACAACAATAAATATATTTTTGTCTGTGTAATTATCAACCACTTTAATAAATTGTAATGAAACCTTTCCTAAGATATTAGCTGCTAGTCCCTTCCCTCTTTTAAAAGATGAATATTGTATTCATTTATTTTAAATTTGTGGAATAAAATAAGCATCCCCATAACATAATTCAATAATAAAAATGATTACATATGAAGATGCAAATTTTCTTTATACAACTTGCTTATCTTATCAAATATAAAACAAAATTATTATGTGAAATTGGTTTTTTCCTATTTTTATTTCTTTCTTTCTCTGTGCCCCAAGGATGGCCACTATTAGACACAATATATGTATTTATATACATGTATGTGTATTTGCATGTATGTGTGTGTGTGTGTGTGTGTATAATGTAAACTTTTATACATATTTCTATTCATTAGTTCTTTCCTAGATCCAGACAGCATCTTAGTTCAAGTATTCTTTATAATTAATGTAGCTACTTATATTAGGCAAAATAACTTATTTGTTCAAAATTTTAAATTTAGTTTTAATATGTATTTTTTTTAGATTTGTGTACGCTGTTTTTAACAGTGATATATAAGCTTCTTGAGGACATTTTTGTCTCGGCATTTTTATACCTAGTGTAATGCCTAGCACATAACATGTACTTAATGTTTGTTGATTTAATAGTAGATTACAGTCTACTGTGTGGTATAATAAATTGAATGTTAGAATTTGAATCATGAATACAGTATATTCTGCCTCTTGCACTTAGACAACATTGTCAAGGCAGCCAATGAAGTTTTCTGAGCCCCAGTTTGTTCATCTATAAATTGAGGATAATAATATTTGCATTACCTATAGAGTTGCTATTAGGCTCAAATGAGAAACTGTACTAAAATTGCCTTATGAACTTTAAGGCACTATACAATATGTTATAATTATTATGGCAGCAAGTAATGAATGTGCATTGATTAGAATGTAATTGAATATATGTATTTTTAACTCCAAACTACCACTAAACAGTAGAGGAATGGATCAGATAATAGTCAGGAATATATATATATATATATATATATATATATATATATATATATAATTGATTCCAGGTGACAAATAGATTCACTAGGCAGTTAGATTTGGTAGACGGATAAAGTGCCTTCTCTGAAAAGACAGTTTTAAAGAAACTGTTCCTCCTTTCTGATGCAGCCAATTTTCTATCAACTCAATAAGTTATCTCTCATTATGGTTTACAATAGGAGTCAGATTTCTATCCCGACTGTGTAAAAACTGGCACAATTTGACAAAGAAATAAAAAAAAAAACAAATTTATTATAGTTATAACGAGGACTGAAACAGCAGATTTTTGTTATCACAAGAACATTGCCTAAGTACTTTTATTCATTTAAAAATGTCAAAATATAATTAGTTCAATGGTGGGATCATGATTGTTGAAGACCATGCATTAATTTTAAATGGAATCAAAAGATTAAATATATAAGTGTTTGTTCTTGTTCTAAGAAACCATAAAAAGATAATGTTAGCTTAATTATATTTTTAATAATGAGACTATAATCTTTAGTTCTCTGGCTCAAATTTCTTCCAGTTTTTCAGGACCACAGAATTCTGAAAAACTTACTACTTGAAGAAGTAGTATAAATTTAATATTAATGATCAATGCAAACAATTAAGCATACCAGAATTTTTTTTTATATTTTTTGAAGCAGTGACTTGATCTGGGTTTCATAGCTAATAAGTGTCTGAAAGCAGGTTTGAATTCAAATTCTTCAGAATCTAGGTAGTTTTCTATCCCCTATATCTAGCTGTATCAGATACTTTTATTTAAATAAGTTCATTTCAAAATATAAAATATAAAAAGCTTTTAAAACTTTATTTTTGACTTCCACGGTTGGAGCCAAGATGGTGGAGTGAAGCCAGGTAGCTGATAAAGCTCTCCCAGTTTTGTAACCTCCCACCTAGGCTACTGATTGTCAGGGTTATACATACCAATATTCCCTGATAAACATGGAGATGAGCAGATATTAAGGTGCCAAACAGCCTTTCTTCATTGGCATTCTCAGCAGGGGTTAGCAGTCAAACATACTTAAAAATCAAAAAGGAAGAAAATGTGAAATACCTCATTGAAAAAACAGCTGACCTGGAAAATAGATCTAAAAGAAACAATTTAAAAATTACTGGCCTACCTGAAGCCCATGACCAACAAAAAGAGCCTCAATGGTATTCTTGAAGAGATCATAAGAAAATACTGCTCCAATACTCTAGAAACAGAGAAGAAAATACTCATTGAAATAATCCATTGGTCCCCTTCAGAAAGATCCCACAAGGAAAACCCCAAGGAACATTGTTGTGAAGCTTTGGAACTACTATCTTCAGGGAAAAAAAAATATTGAACTGCTAAACAGAAACAATTCAAATATCAAGGAGGAATAGTCAGAATTAACTAGGATCTAGCAGTGTCTACAATAAAGAATCAGAGAGCCTGGAATACCATATTCTGGAAGGCCAAAAACCTAAGGTTACAAGCAAGAATTAAATACCCAGAGACATTCAGCATCTTCTTTCAGGGAAGTCAATGGAGCTTCAATAAAGAGACTTTCAATCACTTCTATTGGGGAAAAAAAAAACACAGAAGTAAACAGAAAATTCAATCTACAAACAACAGGATTCCAGAGAAGCACAGAAAGGTAAAAAAGAGAAAATATGTTAGTTAATGGTTAAATTGTTTGCAACCCTAGATGGGAAAATGATATCTGTAACACATGAGAATTGTGTCTGTCAATGGGGCAGACAGGAGACATGAATGGACCATGAGGTGATGCATCAAAGACAAGGACATTAAAGGGTGGGAAAAGGTCCGTACTTGAAAATGAGGAAGGGGGCATATAATGGGACAAACAGTTCATGGGAAGAACCCCTCCCCCCCAAAAAAAAAACAGTTACAATTAAGGATGAAAAAAGAGGGGGAGGGACATTGTCTGAAACTTGATCTCATCAATTTTGATTCTAAGCAGGAATAATTTAATCATTCAGTTGGGTATAGAAATTTATCTAATCCTATAAAGAAGTAGGAGGAGAGGAAAAGGGAAGGATAGAATAGAAAAAGGTCAGATACACTAGGGAAAAAAGTTAAGAGAAGGAGGGACAGGTTCATAAAATATAAGGTAATGGGTGGAGGAGTGGGTTAAAAAACACTACTAAGAAAAGGGGTGAGGGATGGTAGGAGTGGGTGATGCGAATAAAAGAAGCAGGACTAAGGACAGGTGAAAAGAGAGAACAAAAGTATATACAGGGGAGAAACTAGGATGGAGGAAATACAGGGCTGGTAATCATAACTGTGAATGTAAATGGTATGAACTCTTGCATGAAACAGAAATGAATAGCAGAATGCATTAAAAATTAGAATTTTATAATATGTTGTTTACAGGAAACACATTTGACACAGAGCCACATACAGAGTAAGAGAATAAGCTGGAACAGAATTTATTATGATTGGGGGAAATTAAAAAATAAAGCACAGATGGCAATTCTGATATCAGATAAAGCAAAAGTAGAAATAGATCTTATTTTAAAAAAAAGAAGAAAAGAAAGTACATCTTGCAAATGAGTAATGCAAATAATGATGTAGTAACAATACTAAGTGTATTTGTACCAAGGTAGAGCAGACAAATTTCTGGAGATTTTAAGCCAGTTACAGGAAGAAATAGATGGCAAAAACATTCTCATGGAGAACCTCAACCTTCCCCTATTATTATGAAAACATCTTTTTAATCACAAAATAAACAAAAAAGAACTGAGGAAGGTAAACAATGCTAGAAAATCTAGACATCATAAACCTCCAGAAAAAAAAAAATGAATAGAGAAGAAAAGAATATACCCCTTTTTCACCAGCAAATAGTACCTACACAAAAACTGAACCAGCATTAGGGCCAATAAATCTCATCATCAAATGCAATAAGGCAGAGATAGTAAATGCTTCCTTTTCAAACCACAATGCAATAAAAAATTATTTTCAATGAAGACGTAGGGAAAGATAGACTGAAAACCAACCGGAAGTTAAACAATCTAATTCTAAAGAATGAGTGAGTCAAATAACAAATCACAGAAACAATTCATAATTTTATCTAAGAAAATGACAATACTGATATTAACACAAAAACTATGGCATGCAACCAAACCAGTGTTTAGGGGAAATTTTATATCTCTAAATCTCTGAATCTTCATATCTAAATAAATAAAATAGACAAAGAAAATATCAATGAACTGGACATGGAACTGAAAAAGCTAAAAAAAGAACAAATTAAAACTCCCAATTATATACCAAATTTGAAATTCTGAAATTTCAAGGAGAGATTAACAAAATTGAAACAAATAAAACTATTGAAATAATAAATAAAACTAAGAGTTTGTTTTGTGAAAAAAACCAACAAAGTAGATAAATTTTTGTTTAATTTGATTAGAAAAAGAGGAAAAGACCAAATCACCAGTATCAAAAATGAAAAGGGTAGAATTACAGAATTTAAATAAATTAAAGCAATAATTAAGAACTATTTTGCATAACTCTATAGCAGTAATTTTAACAATCTAACTTAAATAAATGAGTATTTGGAAAAATATGAATTGTCCATGTGAACAGAAGAGGAAATAAATTACTAAAATAATAAAATCACATTTTAGAAAAAAGAAATTGAACAAGCCATTACTGAACTCCCTAAAAAAATCTCCAAGACCATATGGATTCACAAGTGAATTTTACCAGACGTTTGAAGAAGAATTAATTTCAATACTATGCAAACAATTTTTAAAAATAGTTGAAAGGAATCCTAATAAATTCCTTCTATGACACAAATATGTTACTGATACCTAAACCAGGAAGAGACAAAAAAAAGTTACAGATCAACCTCCCTAATGAACATTGAGGCAACCGTTTTAAATAAAATATTAGCAAAGAGATTACAGCAATTTAACAATATATTATTATCTAGTGGGACATGTCAAGAATGCAGGGCTGGTTCAGTTTCAGGAAAACTATAACTATAATCAATCATATCAATAACAAAACCTACAGAAATCACATGATAATCTCATTGGATGCAGAAAAAAGTGTTTGACAAAATGTAGCATCCATTCCTATTAAAAACACTAGAGAGCATAGTGATAAAGGAAGCTTTCCTTAAAATAATAAGCATATCCATCTGAAATCAATAGGAAGCATTGTTTGTAATAGGAGAAGCTAGACACATTACCAGTATGATCAGGGATGAAACAAGGATGTCCATTTTCACTACTATTATTCAATATTGTACGAGAAATGTTGTGTTTTGCAATAAGAAAATAAAAACAAAGGAATCAAATTAGGCAAGGATGAAATTTTAAAAATCACACTCTGCAGATGATATGATGATATGCTTAAAGAATCCTAGAAAACCATACAAAAATCTAAACATACTCACAGCTTTAGCAAAATTGCAGGATATAATAATCCCACACAAATCATCAGTATTTCTATATATTACTGACAAAGCCCATGAGGAAGAGATAGAAAGAGAAACTCCAATTAAAATTATTGTAGACACAATAAAATACTTGGAGGTCTACCTACCAAGACAAACCCAAAAACTATATAAACACAATTATAAAACATTTCTTACACAAAAAAAGTCATAACTAAACAATTAGAAAAATATCAACAATTCATGACTGGGCTGAACTAATATAATAAAAACAATTATTCTGCCTAAATTGTTCTACTTTTTCAGTGCCATACCAATAAAACTGCCCAAGCATTATTTTAGAGAACGTGAAAAAAATGATAACAAAATTCATTGAAAGAACAAAATGTCAAGAATATAAATGGAATTAATTTTAAAAAATATAAAGGATTGTGACTTAGCAGTACCAAATTTAAAACTATACTGTAAAGCAGTAGGCATCAAAACTATTTGGTACTGGCTAAGAAATAGAGTGGTAGATCAATGGAATAGATTATAGATATGACACCATAATCAAGACCTATAATAATCTAGTATTTGATAAACCCCCAAACTCCAGCTTCTGGAATATGTACTTCCTATTTGACAAACATTTTCTTAGAAAAATCATCAGAAAACTGTGACAGTTTTCTGGAGCCAGCCTTAGTGTCAGTTGAAATAAATAATTACTCCAAAATCGCAGCCAGCTGGTAAAAATGCAAACGATTATTTCTTTTTCCAAATTAGCCCGGTTAATTGAGGCCTAACTCTCTGCTTGGCTCCAAAAGATCTTGCAGCTTTGTCCTTGGCTTCTGCCTCTGCTTTCTTCAGCCTCCAGCCAGCACCAAGTTGAAAGATGCAATGAATCTCTCTGTACCTCCAGTCAGTTCCACCAGAAGAAGTAACTTCAAGCTTCAAAAGCTCCCTATATTTATGTGATCTCCCAAAGGTTAACTCCACCCTCTGGAGGGAGAGGGATTCTGGGTTATCTCCCAGAGTGCTCTCTGGTCCTAAGGAAGGTGTGAATTCAGATATCTCTTTCTAGACCCTGAATCTCCCAAAATGTGAACTCCATTGAGTTCTTAGATACTTATGAGTTCTCTAAAGGTGTGAACACAAGGATTGTTTCCATCAGTTGTCCTTAGTACCTAGTTCAAGTTCTGGCCCAAAATAACTCTTTCTAAGATTAAATCAACTCCAATGGCTTAACACTTTGTAAAGATTCCAACAGAAAACTTTCGTCAGAAAAACTGACAAATTAATATGTCAGAAACTGGGCATGGACCTATATCTCACACCTCATACCAAAGTAAAGTCAAAATGGGTACATGATTTGGGCATAAAAGATGATACCATAAACAAATTAATAGAGCAAGGGATAATTTGCCTACCAGGTCTTTGGAGAAGGAAGGGATTTATGACCAAAAAAGAACTAGAAAACATCATGAAAGGCAAAATGGACAATTTTAACTACATTAAGTTAAAAAAAATGCACAAACAAAATCAACCCAAACAGGATTAAAACAGGATGGAATAGGACACATATGTGGAAAAATGTTTCTAGTGGCTTTTTTTGTGATAACAAAAAATTGGAAAATGAGTAGATGCCCATCATTCAGGAAATGGCTGAATAAATTGTGGTATATGAGGGTAACATAATACTATTGTATAAAAATGATGAACAAGTTGATCTTAGAAAGACCTGGAAAGATTTATATGAACTGATGTTGAGCAAAACAAGAAGAAACAGGAAAATATAGTACAGAATAACAGCAAGAATTTGCAATGATCAGCTATGACAAGCTTGGTTCTTCTCATGGTTCAGTGATGCAAAGCAATCTCAATAGACATTGGTCAGAAAATGCCACCTGCATCCAGAAAAAGAACCTAAGGAGACTAACAATAAATCAATATGTGCTATGCTCACTTCTTTTTTCTTGTTTTTTTTTTCCTCTCTCTCCTATTTTTGCTCTAATCTCCTTTTTGCTCTAATTTTTATCTCCCAATGTGATTCATGAAGTAATGTGTATTAAAAATAAATAAATTTACTAGGAAAAAAACATTATTTCTGAGTTTCTATTAAGATATTTATCTATTCATTCTCAATCACTTTTCTTCTGTTTGTACTCTTTTCCTGGTTCTCCTTTATTTTTCTACCATACATTATTTCAAATATCATTTCAGATTTTCTTTCAATTCTCACACTTAAGGACCTCATATTTATCATCATAATACATTGTATGAATGTGTCACAATTTGTTTGATCATTTTCTTGGATATTCTAACAGATTTTTTTCTTAGTAGGGAAATTATTTTTGCTAGAATAATAGGTATGTGCTATAATTAAAATAATATAGCAATGACATATATTGAAGAAAAAGTTGTTATTCTTTAAAGAATTAATTAATTAATGAAAAGTAACTTGTTAAGTGCCCGATAGATGCCCAGTATTTTGCTAAATGCTGGTGGTGCAAAGGCAAAAGTGAGACAGGTATTATCTACAAGAAGCTTACATTCTAAACAAGAAGCATTCCCAATAAGATCAATGAGGAAACAAATTAGTTCACTATCACCATTACTATTCAACATTGTATAAGAATTGTTAGCTTTACCAATAAGAGAAGAAAAAGAAATTAAAGGAATTAGTGATGGTAGTGAGGGAAAAATATTACTCTTTGCAGATGATATTATGGTATACTTAGCGAATCCTAGAGAAACAACTAAAAATAAAATATAGAAGCAATTAAAAAACATTAGGAAATTTGCAGGATACAAAATAAATGCATATAAATCATTGGCACTTCTGTATATTTGTACAAACTCTAGCAGCAAGAGAGAGAGAATTTTCATTTAAAAAACTGTAGATGATAGAAAATATTTGGATGTTTACCAATCAAAACAAACCCAAGACCCTATGAACACAATTACAAAATACTTCTCACAGAAATAGATCAAAACAATTGGAGAAATATAAATAGTTCATAAGTAGGCTGAACTGATATTATAAAAAACACAATTCTACCTAAATTAATCTACTTATTCTGTCCCATAACAATCAAATTGCCAAGCAATTATTTCATATAACGAGAAAAAATAGTAACAAAATTCATCTGGGAGAAACAAAGGTCAAGAATTTCAAGATAATCAATGGAAAAAAAATTACAAGGGATGGTGTCTTAGCAGTATCAAGGCTAAAATGATATTACAAGGGAGCAGTCATCAAAACCTTTTGGTACTGGCTAAGAAATAAGACTAGGGGAATCAGAGGAATAGTTATGCTCACAAGACACAATAGTCAATGATTATAGTAATCTTGTATTTCATTAAACACCCAAGTGCCACTTTCTGTAATAAAAACTCAATATATGACAAAAATTGCTGGTAAAACTGGAAAACAATATGTCAGAAACTCAGCATTTCACCCTCCATACCAAAATTAGGTTAAAATAGGTATATTATTTGGGTTTAAAGGATAATATCATAAAAAAATTAGAAGAGCAAAGGATAATTTACCTATTGGATCCTTGAGAAAGAGAGTAATTTATGACCAAAGAAGAACTGGAAAACATTACGAAAAGCAAAATGGATAATTTTGATTTCATTTGATTATTATTATTATTTTTAATTGAAGCTTTTTATTTACAAAACATATTAATAGATAATTTGTCAGCACTGATTCTTGCAAAGCCTTCTGTTCCAAATTATCCTCTTCTTCCCCCACCCCTCTTCTAGATGGCAGGTAGTCCAATTCATATTAAATATGTTAAAATATATGTTAAATGAATATATGTATACATTCTTATATAGTTATCTTGCTGCACAAGAAAAATCAGATTAAGAAAGAGAAAATAAGAAAGAAAAAAATACAAGCAAACAACAACAGAAAGAGTGGAAATGCTATATTGTGGTCCATCTTCACTCCCATGGTCCTCTTTTTATCACTGAACAATTGGAATTGGTTTGAATCATTTCATTGTTGAAGAAAGCCATATCCATCAGAATTGATCATAGTATAGTCTTGTTGCCATGTATAATGATCTCCTGGTTTTGCTCATTTCACTTAGCATCAGTTCATGCAGGTCTTTCCAGGCCCCTCTGAAATCATCCTGCTAGTCATTTCTTACAGAACAATAATATTCCATAACATTCATATACCATAACTTCTTCAGCCATTCTCTAACTGATGGGCATCCATTCAATTTCCAATTTCTAATCACTACAAAAAGGGCTGCCACAAACATTTTTGCATATGTGGATCCCTTTCCTTCCTTTAAGATGTCTTTGAGGTATAGAGCCTATAGCAACAATATTGGGTCAAAGGGTATGAACAGTTTAATAGTTTTTTGAGCATAATTCCAGATTGCTCTCCAGAATGGTTGGATCTGTTCACCGTTCCACCAACAATGTATCAGTGCCCCAGTTTCCCCATATCCCCTCCAACATTCATCATTATCTTTTCCTGTCATCTTAGCTAGTCTAAGAGGTGTGCAGTGGCATCTCAGAGCTGTCTTAATTTTTATTTCTTTGATCAAGAGTGATTTGGGGCACCTTTTCATATGACTACAAATAGTTTCAACTTCAATAATTTTGATTTTATTAAATTTAAAAAGGTTTTGTATAAATAACACCAATGGAGCCAAGATTAGAAGGGAAACAGAAAACTCAAGAAAATTTATATCCAAGGTTCCGATAAAGGCCTAATTTTGAAAATATAAGAGAATTGGCTAAAATTTATAAAAATACAATCTTTTTTAGTGGATAAGCAGTCAGCAAATGATATGAATTTAAATTTCCAGAAAGAGAAATTGAGAAATCAAAGCCATTTCTAGTCATATGAAAAAATAAAAAAAGCTCTAAATCTCTATTGATTAGAGAAGTGCAAATTAAAACAACAAGTTAGCACATCACAGATCTCAGATTGTCCAAGATCACAGTAAAAGATAATTATAACTGTTGGGGAGGATGTGGAAAAACTGGGACAGTAACATATTGTTGATGGAATTGTGAACTGATCCAATTCTTCAGAGCAATTTGTAACTATACCCAAAATGCAATCAAACTATGCAAACCCTTTGATCCAGCAGGGTCTCTATTGGGTCTGTATCCTAAAGAGATCATTAAAAAGGGAAAAAGGATCAACATGTATAAAAATTTTTGTCACAGCTCTTTTTATGGTAACAAAGAATTGAAAAATGAGTTGATGCCCGTCAGTTGGGGAATAGCTGAATAAGATGTGGTATATGAAGGTAATCAAATATTATCTTCTATAAAAAATGATGAACAAACTGATTTTAGAAAAGCCAACATTTCTAGTACAATGTTGAATAATAGTAATCATAATAGGTATTCCTATTTCACCTGTGCTCTTATAGAGAATGTCCAGCTTCTCCCCATTAAAAATAATGCATGATCTTGCTTTTAAATAGATTCTGCTTATTAGTTTAAGAAAAGTTCTGGGGCAGCTAGCTGGTATAGTGGATAAAGCACCAGCCAGGAGAACCTAAGTTCAAATATGATCTCAGACACTTAACACTTCCTGGATGTGTGACCCTGGGCAAGACATTTAACTCCAAAACAAACAAACAAACAAACAATAACAACAAAAACATAAAAAGAAGTAAAGTTCCCTTTATCTCTATACTCTCCATACTCTCTAGTTTTTTGTTTTATTATTTTTTATTTTATTATATTCTCTCTCTCTCTCTCTCTCTCTCTCTCTATATATATATATATATATATATATGTTTGTAAATATTCATCCATTTCAAAAATTTTATGGCATACAGTTGGGCAAAATAACTTCTAATTATTGCTTTAATTATTTTTTCATTGGTAGTAAGTTCACTCTTTTCCTTTTTGATGCAAGAGATTTGTTTTTTTTTTTTTTCTTCATTTTTTAATCAAATTAACAAAAAGTTTATCTACTTTGTTGTTTTTATCATAAAGCAAACTCTTAGCTTTATTAATTAGTTCAGTTGTCTTTTTAATTTTAGTTTTATTAATCTTTCCTTTGAGTTTCAGGATTTCTTATTTGGTATTTAATTGGGGGTTTAATTTTTTTCCTACCTTTTTAAATTGCATTCCCAATTCATTGATCTCCTTTTTCTCTATTTTTTTCATGCAGCTATTTAGAGATATACAATTTCCCCTAAAAACTATTTTGGTTGCATCCCACAGGTTTTGGTATATCATTACTGTCATTCTCCTAGAGAAATGTCATTGTTTCTGTGATTTTTTGTTTCCCCACTCATGCTTTTTATTTTTTCCTGAGGCAACTGGGATTAAGTGACTTGCCCTGGGTCACACAGCTAGGAAGTATTAAGTGTCTGAGGCCAGATTTGACTTCAGGTCCTATAGAGTTCAGAGCTGGTGTTCTATCCACTATACCATCTAGCTGCCTCTTGATACACTCATTCTTCAGAAATACATTAATTTCCATTTGGCTTATATTCTATCTTTACCTATCTCTTTATTGAATGTAATTTGTATTGCATTGTGGTCTGAAAAAGAATCATTTACTATTTCTGCATTTCTGAATGTGATTGTGAGGTTTTTATACTTTAATACAAACTCAGTTTTTGTGTAGGTACTGTATACTGTTGGGGGAAAAAAAGATATATTCTTATCTTCACTATTCAAGTTACTCTGGAGCTTTATGATGTCTAGATTTTCTAGGATCCTATTAACCTCCCTAGTTTCTATCTTGATTATTTTATGGTTAGATATGTCTCGTAATGAGAGAGAAAGGTGGAGGTCCCCCATTGATGAAATTTTCCTGTCTATTCCTATAACTAGCTTAATATAATATAATAAATTAATATAATAATAAATAATATTTGTATGATCTACCATTTGGTGTATATACATTTAATATAGTTTCTATTTCATTATTATGGTGCCCTTTATCAGGCTGTACTTTCCTTTCTTCTATCTTAATTAGATCTATTTTTACTTTTGCTTTTTCAGAGATCAGAATTGCTATCCCTGCTTTTTTTTTTTACTTCAGCTGAAGTATAATAAATTCTGTTCCAATCTTTTCCTTTTATTCTATATGTATCTCTTTATGTCAAAAAATGTTTTTTATAAACAACATATTATAAGATTCTGTTTTTTTAATCCATTATGCTGTTCGTTTCTGTTTTATGAGAGTTCATGCCATTCACATTTACAGTTATGATGACTAGCTCTGTATTTCCCTAAATCCTATTTTCTCCTCTGTATATGCTTTTTTTAAAATAGCTTTTTTTTATTTACAAGTTATATGCATGGGTAATTTTACAGCATTGACAACTACCAAATATTTTGTTCCACTTTTTCCCCTCCCCTCCCCATTTCCTCCTCCTGATGGCAGGTAAACCAATACATGTTAAATATGTTAAAGTATAAATTAAATACAATATAAGTATACATGTCTTAACAGTTATTTTGCTGTACAGAAAGAATCAGACTTTGAAATAGTGTAGTATTAGCTTGTGAAGGAAATCAAAAAATGCAATTGGATGGAAATATAGGGATTGGGAATTCTATGTTATGGTTCACAATCATCTCCCAGAGTTCTTTCACTGGGTGTAGCTGGTTCAGGTCATTAATGATCTATTGGAACTGATTTGGTTCATCTCATTATTGAAGAGGGCCATGTCCATCAGAATTGATCATCATATAATATTGTTGTTGAAGTATATAATGATATCCTGGTCCTGCTCATTTCACTCAGCATCAGTTCATGTAAGTCTCTCCAGGCCTTTCTGAAATCCTCCTGATAGTCATTTCTTAACAAATAATAATATTCCATAATATTCATATACCACAATTTGTTTAGCCATTTTCCAATTGATGGGCATCCACTCAGTTTCCAGTTTCTGGCCATTACAAAGAGACCTGTCACAAACATTTGTGCACATACAGGCCCCTTTCCCTTCTTTAAGATTTTTTTGGGGATATAAATCCAGTAGAAACACTGCTGGATCAAAGGGTATGCACAGTTTGATAACTTTTTGAGCATAGTTCCAAATTGCTCTCCAGAATGGCTGGATGTATTCACAATTCCACCAACAATATGTTAGTGTCCCTGTTTTCCCAGATCCCCTCCAACATTCTGCATTATCTTTCCCTGTCATTTTAGCCAATCTGACAGGTGTATAATAGTATCTCAGAGTTGTCTTAATTTGCATTTCTCTGATTAATAATGACTTGGAGCATCTTTTCATATGGCTAGAAATAGTTTCAATTTCTTCAGCTGAGAATTGTCTGTTCAGATCCTTTGACCATTTATCAATTGGAGAATGGCTTGATTTCTTATAAATTAGAGGTAATTCTCTATATATTATGGAAATGGGGCCTTGATCAGAACCTTTGACTATAAAGTTTTCCTAGTTTATTGCTTCCCTTCTAATCTTGTCTGCCTTAGTTTTGTTTGTACAAAAACTTTTCAGTTTGATATAATCAAAAGTTTCTATTTTGTGATCAGTAATGATCTCTAGTTTTGGTTTGGTCATAAATTCCTTCCTCTTCTACAAGTCTGAGAGGTAAACTATCCTGTGTTCTTCTAATTTATTTATAATCTCTTTCTTGATGCCTAGATCATGAATCCATTTTGACTTTAACTTGGTGAGCAGTGTTAAGTGTGAGTCGATGCCTACGTTTTGCCATAATAGTTTCCAATTTTCCCAGCAACTTTTCTCAAACAGTATGTTCTTATCCCAAAAGCTGGGTCCCTGGGTTTATGAAACACTTGATTGTTATAGTTATTGACTGTTTTGCCCTTTGAACCTAACCTATTCCATTGATCAACTA
Organism: Sarcophilus harrisii; assembly: GCF_902635505.1. NCBI lineage: Eukaryota > Metazoa > Chordata > Mammalia > Dasyuromorphia > Dasyuridae > Sarcophilus > Sarcophilus harrisii. The sequence continues at coordinate 154,169,628 of NC_045429.1, forward strand.
ATCTATTCCTTAGCCAATACCAAATGGTTTTGGTAACTGTTGTAATTTTAGATCTGGTACAGCTAGGCCATCTTCATTTGATTTTATTTTCATTAATTTCCTTGAAATTCTTGACCTTTTATTTTTCCATATGAACTTTGTTATTATTTTTTCTAGGCCATTAAAATAGTTTTTAGGGAGTCTGATTGGTATAACACTGAACAAATAGATTGGTTTAGGTAGTATTGTCATCATTATTATATTTGCTCGCCCTATCCAAGAGCATTTAATATTTTTCCATTTGGTTATATCAGACTTTATTTGTGTGAAAAGTGGTTTGTAATTTTGCTCATAAAGTTTCTGATTTTCCCTTGGCAGATAAATTCCCAAGTATTTTATACTATCAGTAGCTACTTTAAATGGAATTTCTCTTTGTAACTCTAACTGTTGGATTTTGTTTGTGATATATAAGAATGCCGAAGACTTATATGAGTTTATTTTGTATCCTGCAACTTTGCTAAAGGTGTGGATTATTTCTAATAACTTTTTAGTAGAATCTCTGGGGTTCTCTAAGTATACCATCATATCATAAGCAAAGAGTGATAATTTGGTTTCCTCATTGCCTACTCTAATTCCTTTAATCTCTTTCTCAATTCTAATTGCCAAAGCTAGCATTTCTAATACAATATTGAATAATAACAGTGATGGTGGGCAACCTTGTTTCACTGATCTTATTGGGAATGGTTGCAGTTTCTTCCCATTACATATGATGCTTGCTGATGGTTTTCAATAGATGCTACTGATTATTTTAAGGAAAAGTCCATTCCTATACTCTCAAGTATTTTTTTAATAGAAATGGATGTTGGATTTTATCAGATGCTTTTTCTGGATCTATTGAGACGGTTTTTGTTAATTTAGTTATTAATATGGCCAATTATACTGAGAGTTTTCCTGATATTGAATCAGCCCTGCATTCCTGGTATAAATCTTACTTGATCATGGTATATTATCATGGGGATTATTTTCTGTAGTCTTTTTCTAATATCTTATTTAATATTTTAGCATCAATATTCATTAGGGAGATTGGTCTATAATTTTCTTTCTCTGTTTCAACCTACCTGGTTTAGTTATCAGTACTATGTCTGTGTCATAAAAGGATTTTGGTAGGACTCCTTCATTCCCTATTTTTTCAAATAGTTTATATAGCATTGGGGATAATTGTTTTTTAAAGTTTTGGTAGAATTCACATGTAAATCTATCTGGTCCTGGGGATTTTTTTTTTAGGGATTTGATTAATAGCTTTTTCTATTTATTTTTCTGAGATGGGACTATTTAACCAATTTACTTCCTACTCTATTAAACTGGGAACCCTATATATTTGGAGGTAGTCATCCATTTCACTTAGTTTATCAAATTTATTGGCAAAAAGTTGGACAAAGTAACCCCTTATTATTTTTTTTAATTTCCTCTTCATTGGTGGAAAGTTCTCCCCTTTCATTTTTAAGACTAGTGATTTGATTTTCCTCTCTCCTTTTCCTATCAGATTTACCAAAGGTTTATTAATTTTATTGTTTTTTTTCATAAAACTAATTCTTAGTTTTATTTATTAGTTCAATAGTTTTTTTACTTTCAATATTATTAATTTCTCCTTTTAATTTTAGAATTTCAAGTTTAGTAATTGATTGAGGGTTTTTAATTTGGTCTTTTTCTAGCTTTTTAATTTGCAAGCCTAATTCATTGCTCTTCTCTTTCTCTATTTTGTTCAAGTAAGCCTCTAAGGATATAAAATTTCCCCTTATTACTGCTTTGGCTGCATCCCACAAATTCTGGTATGATGTCTCACCATTGTCATTATCTTGCGTGGAATTATTAATTGTGTCTATAATTTACTGTTTCACCCAATCATTCTTTAAGATGAGATTATTTAGTTTCCAATTACTTTTTGGTCTATTTACCCCTAACTTTTTGTTGAGTGTTGTTTTTATTGCATCATGATCTGAAAAGAAAGCATTTACTATTTCTGCCTTTCTGCATTTAATTTTGAGGTCTTTATGTCCTAATATATGGTCATTTTTTTGTGTAGGTTCCCTGAACTGCTGAGAAGAAAGTATGCTCTTTTCTGTCAACATTCAGTTTTCTCCAAAGATCTATCATACATAATTTTTCAGATATTCTATTTACCTCTTTAATTTTATTCTTATTTTTTTTTTTGCAGTTTTATTTATCTAATTCTGAGAGTGCAAGATTGAGATCTCCCACTATTACAGTTTTGCTATTTCTTTTTGCAACTCTCTTAACTTCTCTTTTACGAAGTTAAATGCTATACTACTTGGTGCATATATGTTTAAAATTGATATTGCTTCATTGTCTATAGTGCCCTTTAGTAAGATATAATCTCCTTCCTTATCTCTTTTAATTAGATCAATTTTTGCTTTTGCTTGATCTGAGATAAGGATGGCTACTGTTTTTTTGACTTCACTTAAGGCATAATAGATTCTGCTCCAGCCTTTTACCTTTACTCTGAATGTATCTCTCTGTTTTAAATGTATTTCCTGTAAACAACATATTGTAAGGTTCTGACTTTTGATCCAGTCTTCTATGTGCCTCTGCTTTATGGGAGAGTTCATCCCATTCAAATTTATGGTTAAAATTATTAATTCTGTATTTCCTTCCATCATAATATCCCTGGATTGTGCTTTTCTTTTGCTTGTCCCTCCTTATCCACTTCCCTAGTATTAAACTTATGGACCCCACTTGTGTCACGCAGCTCTCCCTCTTTAGGAAATACTAAAAGAAAAGGGAAAAATGAGCAAGAAACAGAAAAGAACCTCAATTATAGAAAGCTATTATGGTGTCATGGAAGAATAAAACCTCAACTCAGATGAGGACAAAATGTCCACAGAGTAAAACTCAAAAAGTGATATGCATTTGTCTCAAGGCCAAAGAGGCTACTTGGAAGTGCTGATAGAAATATTTAAAAGGTAAATAAGAGGGCTGGAAGAAAAAATGAAATAAGAATTGAGAGGTATGCAAGAGAGAGACAACAGCTTGGAAGAAGAATGCAATTTAAAAAATAAAATTAACCAAATTAAAAATAAAACCCTTAAAACGCAAAATTAACCAGTTGGAAATAGAGATACAAAAGCTAACTGAAGAAAACCACACATTAAAAAATAGAATAGGAAAATGGAATTTAATGACTCTATGAGACATGAAAAATCAGTCAAACAAACTAAAAAATCAAAGAAACTAATTTTTTCATAAAATGGAAGAAAATGAAAAATACTTTATTAGAAAAACAGTCTCAATTGGAAAATACCTCAAGCAAAGACAACTTAAAGATAATTGGTCTGCCTGAATGTGATGACCAAAAGAGTCTGGTGGCCAAAAGATCACTTTTCTGGAGATAATCAAGGAAAACTGCCCCAATAAGTTTAGAAACACAGGGGAAAATAATCACTGAAAGAATTCATCAACCTTTGAAAAGAGATCTCACAAGGAAAACCTCAAGGAAAATTCTTGCAAAACTCCAAATCTACAATCTCAATGAAAATATACGGGAAACTGACAGGCAAAAACAATTCAAATATCAAAGAGAAACGAATGAGGATTCCCCAGAATCTGGCAGTTTGTTTGTTTTTATAATAACTTTTTATTGACAGAACCCATGCCAGGGTAATTTTTTACAACATTATCCCTTCCACTCACTTCTATTCCGATTTTTTCCCTCCCTCCCTCCACCTCCTCCCCCAGATGGCAAGCAGTCCTATACATGTTAAAGAGGTTACAGTATATCTTAGATACAATATATGTGTGCAAAACCGAACAGTTCTCTTGTTGCTCAGAGACAATTAGATTCAAAAGGTATAAATAATCCGGGAGGAAAAACAAAAAATGCAAGCACTTTACATTCATTTCCTAGTGTTCTTTCTTTGGAGGTAGCTGCTTCTGTCCATCCTTGATCAATAGAAACTGAGTCATATCTTCTCTTTGTCGAAGAAATCCACTTCCATCAGAATACTAGATAGCATTATCCTTTGCTTAGTATGCAATTTTAATTCTTAGATTAAAATTTAAAAATAGAATTTTTTTTAAAAAATCAAAGAGTCGATTAAACATATACTATGTCCTGGGAACTATACTAGCAGTTGGGGATATCAAGATATAAATCTCTGACCTTAAAGATCTTATGTTCATTAGAGGTAGATAATATGTACACAAGAGAAAATGAAAATTTATATGAAAAATATATAAAACAAAATTTGGAGAAGAAAACTAAGTGCAATTATCAGAAAGACTTAATAAAGCAGGTATTGTTTCAAATATTTGAAGAAAACTAGGAATCTAAAAAGAGGGGAAGAGTGGATGTAATCAATAATGTGGGGATCAGCTTGTTCAAAGGAATGGAGAGAAGTCACATATCAGGAATAGAATAAAAAGGCCTGTTTGAGTATTCCGAGCAAATACTGATAGAAAGTGTTCTTTAATAACCTTAGAAAGGTAGTTTGGAAGCAGATTTTGAAGAATTTTAGATGCTAAATAAAGGGATTATTAGTATATGATCCTAGTGGTAATAAGGAACTTAAGTTAATTACATAATGAATTAACATAGACCTGTTTTAGGAGAAACCGCAAAGATTATTAAAAACTTGCAAGCAGGGGCTTCAGTGTCCTTATATTTTTTTTCAATTCATCACCTTTGATTTATTATATTCTAATGTAGTTCTATAATTAGAGATGATATTAAAGAAAATTTATTGTTGGCTTTTGTACTGCTCTACCCTAATGACAAAAATGCTTTTCTATTTAACTTTCAATTCATATCAATAAACATTTATTAGGGGTCTACTATGGGCCAGTCTCTATACTAAACACTGAGAACACAAAGAGGTAAAGAATGCCCCTTTCCTCAATGAGCTTGCAATCTGGAGTGGGGGAGAGTGAAGAGGAAGAGCAGAGTGACAACATGCAAACAACTATAGATATAGACTTATTCTATATTGACACATAAACACACTCACAATAAATAGGAAAATATCAAAAGAAAGAAAACATTGGATTAACAGGAATTAGGGAAGCCTTCCTGTAGAAAGTGTTATTTTAGTACAGACTTAAAGGAATCCAGAGAAGTTAACAGTTGGAGCAAAGGAGGGAGAGCATTCAGGAATGGAAATTGGCCAGAGAAAATGCCCTAAGCTGAAAAACTTGCATCTAAATTTCCTATATATACTCTTTCCCCTACTAGAATGAAATTCTTTGAAACTTCAGAGCTTAGTACAATGTTTTGAACAATGTAAGCACTTAATGAATCCTCTTTTATTCATTCATTCATGTAGCCATATATACATTCATACATTAATGTATTAATTCATTCTTACCCAGCTTAAAAAATCCATTGCAGCATACTTATTTAGTTATATGTTATTTCACATTTTAAATTATTTTGTAAATATTCTTTAGTCCTTTTGTGTATATATTTTATTTTTCGACTGACATTGAAAAGTCTATCAAGACAAGGACAATTGCATTTTATCTTGTTTTGGATTCCATTAGAAGGAGGCTTAGCACTAAATTATTCATGATAAGTATTAGAAATATAATTAATAGATTAATGATCTAGTCAGGGATACTAAATGTATTAGCATTATTGAGTTAGGAAAAGACAAATTTGAGGAAAGTCAGTGAATTAATGGTCCTCAAGTATCTGGAAACTGAGAACACTTATTGTGGTAAATAGTTATTCTATAATTACATTGTCTTGAGAATAGATAATATGATGTGTTTAAGTATCAAAATAGTGATTTAGCCACAATTATGCACAAAAAACAAAGGATCAGCTAGATGGCTCTCATGGATACAGCTCTGAGCCTGAGTTAAGAAGACTTGAATTCAGATCTAACCTCCTATATTACCTGTGTGACTGATAAGTCACTTATCCTATGTTTGCAAGAACTATTTAGTTTTATTAAGTGCTTAAGGCATTAGAACTGGAGCCATAAAGACTTGAATTCATATCTTGTCTCTACACTAGTTGTGTCACCTAAACCAATTTCTGTTCCCCCTCATAAACCAGTTCAATACCTTTGTCAAGAAAGCCTCATGGATAGTATAGAATATGGCATCACAAAGATTGAGAAATAACCAACTGGACAACAAAACAACAGCAATGTGTGTAACACAGTAAAGCAGGTAATGATCCCTATCCCCAACTAGACAGTTGAATGGGATAATAAATAACCAACAAAGCAATAACTACAGACCAGGAGTTAGATAAGTAAGAAATAATAATAATAATTTTAAAAAACACTCGAATGAGTATGTGTTGGGTGGTATTATAAAGAAAGAAAGACATTAGTTTTCTTATCTATTTCTTAAATAAAGGATCAATGTTTATTTGGGGAACCTTGGTTGTATGATATTGGAGACAAATGAATGGTCTGAATGACTACTTGCTTTCTATGTTTCCATGAGGGCAGCTAAATGGTACAGTGGATAGATAGAATGCCTATCCTAGTTTCAAACCTGACATCAACCATTTACCCACTGAGTGACCCTATGTGACTACTTTTGCTTCATTCTGAAAAGGAGTAGGAAAGGATGTGATAAATGATTCCAAGATCTTTACCAAGAAAACCCAAAATGGGATCATTGGGAATCTGGCATAACTGAAACATCTTACTACCACCATGATTCTATAAAAAAGTATAAGAAAATCTTCATCTGTTATATTTTAATTCTGCTATTCAAAAGCTCATTTCAGAGATATTCTATTAGTGTATGCTTTTTTCCAATTTGCTGCAATAAGACCAAGAGTCACATAATTCCACCTAAAATGGACATACAATTTCTGTTTCAAAGTATATTTAGAAATATCCATTTTTATCAGTGTGTTAACATGAAAATATTGTTTATGTAGTTTAATGGCATTACATGCTCTGTTACAGCTGCACATTTGCCAAGCAAATTACTTATGATTCATAGAACAGGAAATAAGTTTACCTACAGACTGCCAATATTATTCTGGTGGGGGAGGGGGTTGGGGGAATCTGAAATAAGAACAAAATTGATCTTAAATCTAGTAAATAAGCTTAGTACAAACAGAAGAGATAGTCATAAAGTAAACAAAAATTATACTTGTTGGTATCCAAATGAATACTGAATTCAATTGCATGATAGGAAAAACAGAAGGTTAAGTAAGACAAGCAAAGCTGCTTAAATTGAACCAAAGCTTATACTAACTCTAAGTAGAAAAAAGTCCAGTTGTATCCATATCAATAAATTAAATAAGCAGTATTAATTAACTTTCCACTAAACATCAAGCAATGAGCTAGATTCTGAAGGTACAAAGATAGAAGCTTAATAGTCCTGACCTAAATGACTTGCTTTTTATTTTCCTGATGCAGATTCACTCAGGCTTAAAGGCCAGTGCCAACAGATCAATCTCAATACAGATCATCATGAAAGATTTTACCTGCCAGGGCGGAGCCAAAATGGCGGAGAAGACACACGCGACTTTCTAAGCTCTTCTCTTACCCTTTTTATCAATATTATATCGAGCCTCAAAAATATTCTTGACTGCTACAATTCGTAAAGATAAGAAGTAGAACAACTCACCGGCCAAAGAAAATCTGCAGTCTCGCCAAAAAAGGTTGGTTCCGAGGCCAGGGGGGAGATCAGCACAGACAGGGAGAGAAATTAGGTTCTGAGGAGAGCTTCAAACCGAAAGTGAAAGCACAGATCTCTGCACAAGCTCACAGCCCAAACCCACATTATGGGCTTTTCCTTGGGGCAATTGTGATCCTGCACTGCAGGAGGACTCAGCCCGGGTTAGCCTCCAATCTGCGCAGTGGGGAGCTCGGCTTGGGGCCATAGAGCTTTTCCAGGGCCGATTTGCATCGGGCAGAGACACTGGGGCAGAGTTCGGGGCAGTCTGCAGTCTGCGGTCAGCTGCTAATACTCACAGTCCCACAAGAGGCTCCGGCCTGGGGCAGTGACACTTTCACCCCTTAGTCTCTAGCCAAGGGCAATTGCTAACCCACTCAGCCCAACTGGGCACTTTGATAGATCTGCCAGTGCTGAATCCACTTCCTGTTGGGGGAAGGGAAAACTCTCACTCAGAGCACTCCCATACCTCGGAGCCAGAAATGGGTTTACATCTTTCCCTGCTCTGCAGGGGAAGCTGGTAACCCCTTGCCTAGGAGACATACCCTAAAGGCTTTAAAACATGAAATAAAAGATGAAAAGAACGATTGACAGCTTCTATGTAGAAAAAGAGCAGGTCAGCAAACCTGAAGAGACCTCAAACAGCAAAAATGCATCAGACTGTCCTCCTTAACATGATGCTCTCATAGAAGAGACCATTAAAAGTCTCAAAAGAGAGTTAGAAGATAAATGAGCAAAGGAAAGAGAAGCCTTTACAAGAGAGCAACAACTTCCTGAAATACGAATTGGAAAAAGTAAAAATCTCAGGAAAGTAAGAATTGTGAATTGGAAAAATAAAGAATTCACTAGAAAGTAGGATTTTGAATTGGAAAAGACAAAGAACTCGCAAGAAAGTAGGATCCGTGAATTGGAAAAGACAAAGAACACGCAAGAAAGTAGGATCTGTGAATTGGAAAAAGAAAATAATTCACTAAAAAAAAAAAAAAAAAAATTAGTGAAATGGAAAAAAATTCCACAGACCAAAACAATACATTCAAAAACTCAATTGGACATATACAGAAAGAAGTAAAAAAAGCTAATGAAGAAAATAATTCTTTAAAAATTAGAACTGAACAAATAGAAACTAATGATTCATTCAGACAGCAAGAATCAGTCAAGCAAAACAAAAATTGACAAACTGGAAAAAACATGAATTATCTACTTGCAAAAATGACAGACTTGGAAAATAGATCTAGGAGAGATAATCTGAGGATTATTGGACTTTCTGAAAACTATGATGAAAAAAAAAAGAGCCTAGATACTATTTTACAAGAAATCATCAAAGAGAACTGCCCAGATGTAATAGAATCAGAAGGTAAAATAGGCATTGAAAGAATTCATCGAACACCTTCTGAAAGAAACCCTAAAATTAAAACCCCAAGGAATATTGTGGCAAAATTTCAGAACTATCAGATTAAGGAAAAATTTTACAAGCAGCAAAAAAAAAAAAAAAACATTTAAATACCGAGGTGCCACAATAAGGATCACCCAAGATCTGGCTGCCTCTACATTAAAGGAAAGAAGGGCCTGGAATATGATATTCCGAAAGGCACAAGGACTTGGGATGCAGCCAAGAATAAACTACCCAGCTAAGCTGAGCATTTTCTTCCAGGGAAGAAGATGGACATTTAATGAAACAAATGAATTCCATTTGTTTCTGAAGAAAAACAAGAACTAAACAAAAATTTGATCTCCAAGCATAGAACTCAAGTGATGCATAAAAGTTAAAATAACTCTTGAGAATTGTATTTCTGTTGTGGATATACAAAAGAATACATGTATAATTTGATTGTACTGATATAACATAAAAAGGAAGTAGATATGAAAAGGGATGATGGCAGAATAAGGTGGGAAGGAGGGATAAAAAGAGGGAAACCACATCCCACAAAGAGGCTAAGGAAGCTTATCATATCTGAGGGAATTTAGAGAGGGGGAGGAACATTGTGTGAATCTTACTCTCATCAGAGTTGGCTCAAAGAAAAAATAATTGACATTTATTTTAGAGAAAATTCTCTCTTCATTAAAACGGGGAGAGGAAAAGGGAAAAGAAAAAGAGTAATAAGGGAAGGAAGGGGGAAAGACTCAAAGGGGGGGAGGGAGGGATTATAAAGAGGATAAGTATCATGATACAAGAGGGGTACATAAGTTTAAAAGGGGGAAAGAGGGTTGGGGGAGGCAAGAATAAGTAAAGCATAATCTGGGGTTATTAGGATGGCAGGAAATACAGATTTAGTAATTCTAACCGTAAATGTGAATGGGATGAACTCCCTCATAAAGAGGAGGCAGATAGCAGACTGGATCAAAAGTCAGAACCCTACAATATGTTGTTTACAAGAAACACATTTAAAGCAGGGAGACACATACAGAGTAAAGGTAAAAGGCTGGAGCAAAATCTATTATGCTTCAGGTGAAGTCAAAAAGAGGGTAGCCATCCTATCTCCAGATCAAGCAAAAGTAAAAATTGATCTAATTAAAAGAGATAAGGAAGGAAACTACATCCTGCTAAAGGGTAGCATAAACAACGAAGCAATATCAATATTAAACATATATGCACCAAGTGGTATGGCACTCAACTTCCTAAAGGAGAAGTTAAGAGAGTTGCAAGAGTAATAGACAACAAAACTGTAATAGTAGGAGATCTCAACCTTGCACTCTCAGAATTAGACAAATCAAACCACAAAACAAATAAGAAAGAAATTAAAGAAGTAAATAGAATATTAGAAAAATAGGTATGTTGGATCTTTGGAGAAAATTGAATGGAGATAGAAGGAATATACTTTCTTCTCAGCAGTTCATGGAACCTATTCAAAACTGACCATATATTAGACATAAAGACCTCAAAATTAAATGCAAGAAAGCAGAAATAGTAAATGCTTTCTTTCAGATCATGATGCAATAAAACTACATTCAACAAAAAGTTAGGGGAAATAGACCAAAAAGTAATTGGAAACTAAACAATCTCATCTTAAAGAATGATTGGGTGAAGCAGAAAATTATAGATACAATTAATAATTTCACTCAAGATAATGACAATGATGATACTTCATACCAAAATTTGTGGGATGCAGGCAAAGCGGAAATAAGAGGGAATTTTATATCCTTAGAGGCTTACTTGAATAAAACAGAGAAAGAAAAGATTGATGAATTGGGCTTGCAACTAAAAAAACTAAAAAAAGACCAAATTAAAATCCCCCAATCAAATACTAAATTGGAAATTCTAAAATTAAAAGGAAAAATTAAAAATATTGAAAGTAAAAAACTATTGAACTAATTAATAAAACTACGAGTTGGTTCTATGAAAAGCCAATAAAATAGATAAGCCTTTGGTAAATCTGATTAGAAAAAGGAGGGAGGAAAATGAAATTAGTAGTCTTAAAAATGAAAAGGGAGAACTTTCCACCAATGAAGAGGAAATTAGAGAAATAATAAGGAGTTATTTTGCTCAACTTTATGCCAATAAATTTGATAACCTAAGTGAAATGGATGACTACCTCCAAAAATACAGACTTCCCAGACTAACAGAGGAAGAAGTAAATTGCTTGAATAGTCCCATTTCAGAAAAAGAAATAGAACAGGCAATTAAACAACTCCCTAAGAAAAAATCCCCAGGACAAGATGGATTTACATGTGAATTTTATCAAACATTTAAAGAACAATTGGCCCCAATGCTATATAAATTATTTGATAAAATAGGGAATGAAGGAGTCCTACCATATTCCTTCTATGACACAAACATGGTACTGATACCTAAACCAGGTAGGCTGAAAACAGAGAAAGAAAATTATAGACCAATCTCCCTAATGAATATTGATGCTAAAATCTTAAATAAGATATTAGCAAAAAGACTACAGAAAATCATCTCCAAGATAATACACTATGATCAAATAGGATTTATACCAGGAATGCAGGGCTGATTCAATATTAGGAAAACTATCAATATAATTGGCCATGTTAATAACCAAATTAACAAAAACCATATGATCATCTTAATAGATGCAGAAAAATCATTTGATAAAATCCAACATCCATTCCTATTAAAAACACTTGAGAGTATAGGAATAAATGGACTTTTCCTTAAAATAATCAGCAGCATCTATTTAAAACCATCAGTAAGCATCATATGTAATGGAGACAAACTGCAACCATTCCCAATAAGATCTGGAGTGAAACAAGGTTGCCCACTATCACCGTTACTATTTAATATTGTATTAGAAACGCTAGCTATAGCAATAAGAGCTGAGAAAGAGATTAAAGGAATAAGAATAGGCAATGAGGAAACCAAATTATCACTCTTTGCCGATGACATGATGGTATACTTAGAGAACCCCAGAGATTCTGCTAAAAAGTTATTAGAAATAATCCACAACTTTAGCAAAGTTGCTGGTTATAAAATAAACCCACAGAAGTCATCAGCATTCTTATATATCACTAACAAAATCCAACAGTCAGAGTTACAAAGAGAAATTCCATTTAAAGTAACTACTGATAATATAAAATATTTAGGAATATATCTGCCAAGGGAAAATCAGAAACTTTATGAGCAAAATTACAGACCACTTTTCACACAAATTAAGTCTGATCTAACTAATTGGAAAAATATTAAATGCTCTTGGATAGGGTAGCAAATATAATAAAGATGACAATATTACCTAAACTAATCTATTTATTTAGCTATACCAATCATACTCCCAAAAACTATTTTAATGACCTAGAAAAATAACAACAAAGTTCATATGGAAAACAAAAGGTCAAGAATTTCAAGGGAATTAATGAAAAAAAAATCAAATGAAGGTGGCTTAGCTGTACCAGATCTAAAATTATATTATAGAGCAGCAGTTACCAAAACTATTTGGTATTGACTAAGGAATAGATTAGTTGATCAGTGGAATAGATTAGGTTCAAGGGATAAAACAGTCAACAAATATAACAACCTAGTCTTTGATAAACCCAAAGATCCCAGCTTTTGGGATAAGAACTTACTGTTTGATAAAATTGCTGGAAAATTGGAAACTAATATGGCAGAAACTAGGCATTGATCCATACTTAACGCCGTACACCAAGACAAGGTCAAAATGGGTTCATGACCTAGGCATAAAAAATGAAATTATTAATAAATTAGAGGAACATAGGATAGTTTATCTCTGAGACTTGTGGAAGGGGAAGGTTTTTATGACCAAAGCAGAACTAGAGATCATTACTGATCACAAAATAGAAAATTTCGATTATACCAAACTGAAAAGTTTTTGTACAAACAAAACTAATGCAGACAAGATTAGAAGGAAGCAATAAACTGGGAAAATATTTTACAGTCAAAGGTTCTGATAAAGGCCTCATTTCCAAAATATATAGAGAATTAACTCTAATTTATAAAAAATCAAGCCATTCCCCAATTGAAAAATAGTCAAAGGTTATGAACAGACAATTCTCAGATGAAGAAATTGAAACTATTTCTAGTCTTATGAAAAGATGCTCCAAGTCATTATTAATCAGAGAAATGCAAATTAAGACAACTCTAAGATACCACTACAAACCTGTCAGATTGGCTAAGATGACAGGAAAAAATAATGATGATTGTTGGAAGGGATGCAGGAAAACTGGGACATTGATGCATTGTTGGTGGAGTTGTGAACGAATCCAACCATTTTGGAGAGTAGTTTGGAACTATGCTCAAAAAGTTATCAAACTGTGCATACCCTTTGATCCAGCAGTGTTACTACTGGGATTATATCCCAAAGAGATTATAAAGAAGGAAAAGGGACCTGTATGTGCACGAATGTTTGTGGCAGCCCTTTTGTAGTGGTATAAAACTGGAAACTGAATGGATGTCCATCAGTTGGAGAATGGTTGAATAAATTGTGGTATATGAGTATTATGGAATATTACTGTTCTGTAAGAAATGACCAACAGGATAATTTCAGAAAGGCCTGGAGAGACTTACATGAACTGATGCTGAGTGAAATGAGCAGGACCAGGAGATCATTATATACTTCAACAACAATACTATATGATGACCAGTTCTGATGGACCAGGCTATCCTCAGCAACAAGATCAACCAAATCATTTCTAATGGAGCAGTAATGAACTGAACTAGCTATGCCAGAAAAAGAACTCTGGGAGATGACTAAAACCATTACATTGAATTCCCAATCCTCTATATTTATGCACACCTGCATTTTTGATTTCCTTCACAAGCTAATTGTACAATATTTCAGAGTCTGATTCTTTTTCTACAGCAAAATAACGTTTTGGTCAGGTATACTTATTGTGTATCTAATTTATATTTTAATATATTTAACATCTACTGGTCATCCTGCCATCTAGGGGAGGGGTGGGGAGTAAGAGGTGAAAAATTGGAACAAGAGGTTTGGCAATTGTTCATGCTGTAATGTTACCCATGTATATATCCTGTAAATAAAAGGCTATTAAATAAAAAATTAAAAAATAAAATAAAAAAAAAGAAATGACCAGCAAGATGAATACAGAGAAGCTTGGAGAGAATTACATGAACTGATGGTAAGTGAAATGAGCAGAACCAAGAGATCATTATATACATCAACAACGATACTGTATGAAGATGTAATTTGATGGAAGCGGATTTCTTTGACAAAGAGACCTAATTCAGTTTCAATTGATCAATGATGGACAGAAGCAGCTATACCCAAAGGATAAAAAAAAAAAAAACACTGGGAAATTAATGTAAACTGTTTGCATTTTTGTTTTTCTTCCCAGGTTACTTCTACCTTCTGAATCCAATTCTCCCTGTGCAACAAGAAAACTGTTTGGATCTGCACACATACATTGTATCTAGGATATACTAGAACATAGTCAACATATATAGGACTGCTTGCCATGTAGGGGAGGGGGGGGAGGGTGGGAGGGAAAAATCAGAACAGAAGTGAGTGCAAGGGATAATGTTGTAAAAAAAAAATTACCCAGGCATGGATTCTGTCAATAAAAAGTTACTATAAAAAAAAAAAAAAGAAAGATTTTACCTGCTATGTTTTCTTATATAAGCTAAGTACTCCTGCTTAGACAGCATTGTATCCTTCTAACCTGAGGGGCTTATAATATTGTTGCAGAATTTAGGATAGACATCTACTTACCTTTAACCCTTCTGAAGCTCACAACTCCTGATTCAAATAATCCACCAGCCTTAACTTCCTTGGCATTAGTGACTACAGCCATGCCTCATTAATCCTAGTAGTGAACTCACAATCTACAAAGAGATACAACATTTACATATAGAGATAACTACTAAGCATACAAAGGAGATACAAGATAACCTTGACTGGAAGTCACAAAAAGTTAAAGTTACCCAGAAAATCCTCATTCAGAGGGTAGCATTTGTACTGAGTCTATAAGGAACCTGGAAGGAGTAAGAAGAAAACATTACAAGCATGGGGGGATAGCTGTGTAAGACATGTAAGATGATGTCTAAGAGTAAATACTAATAAATCAACGTACAAATATTAATGAAATATCTTTTACATGTCTAGCAATCTAAAAATATTGCAAGACATAGTACCTTCCAACAAACAATCTACCACTCAACTAGGGAACAACAACAAAGAAGATAATTAAAATCAGTTATGTTGTACAGTGAAACACTTTATATTCAATTTTTTTTTTATTTATTCTATACATGTTCTACTTTGAAATCATGTAAAAATGGACAACAATCTCCTGCTTGCTTCAATACATTGTCTTTGAGCATAGCTAAGAGACAAAAATCTCATTAGTTCACATCAAAATGGTGATGATTTTTTTCAAACTTAGCTGGTTGTTAGAAAACAAAAACAGTCTGTTAAGTTTTCATATTTTTTTTCCAAGTTACTAACATCAACATGGATTGTGCTTCCCAAGTATGGCTTTTAAGAATAGCACTTCACTTCCATATATCTGAGGGGCAAAGAAGGAAATCTTTATTGGCGAACAATATTATAATCATATAAAATCAATTGCAAAATTGCTAGCAATGATGCATTTGGAAAACAGGATAGTAAAGTTATCCTTGTAGTACATCTAGCACAATGTTAAGATTTTTTTTTCAATCCTTTCCAAAATTACATAGGCTGACTTTTTTCCTCATATTCTTATTTCACAATCTCTTGTAAAACATATATTTATTACCTATCATTTTCATGAAAAGAATTAAAACAGTCAAGGTCACAAAACATTCTTTGAGAAATCTGCAGGATAGGAGACAAAAGTAAGAAGGACACCCAGAAAATCACAACAGTAATAAAAATTTCAAACCTTTTCAGTGCTGATATAATTTGATGCTAAAGCAGACTTAAAGATGTGTATAACAGAAGGCTTCAGTATATGACTGGATCAAGTCAGTTACAAAGATGATTTTTCCATTTGTAAAATGAAGCAACTTTTTCTCATTAGATAGTGTTTTTTGATTATCTCATTCAGGCACAGAGGAATACATATTGCCTTTCATCTTTTTTTTTCAGACTTTGCTCTGATTAGACTGGAGTATTCTTTTATCTAGCACTCTCAAAATCTTTTCAACATTGAATATATACTTTCTACCTCATTGTACTCAAAGTTACCTGGTTATCTCTACAGGAATCTGTATCCCCAGGCCTCTATCTGGGGTTATTTGTTTCTTTCATGGCCCATGACACATTAAATCATGATAAATAACTTGCATATGCTTGCTTCCCCTTATTACTTCTATAGGTTCATGTTACTCTGACTTTGAAACCTGTTTTTTGAGATTCACTCTGTCTGTCTTGATTATTAGGATTCTTGTTTATCTGTTCCATGCCATAGTTTAGCCATGTCAGGATCTGAGATCAATTAGCTCAATAAGGTTCTATTTGACAATTTTATCTAAACAGCACCTTATTTTCATGTGTTGTGATCATAATATGTGGATCCACTGGCCTCTTATTATCCAAACTATGCTAAGTACCTTGAGTTGAATATAAATATAGTTTCTCACTAACACTGGCACACACAGTGATGGTATTCAATTATTCAAAAGTCTCTATCTATTCTTCTTCCTCACTTCTCCTGAATCTTTTCCTCTCACATATTGAATTCTCTAATACCTTCATACATCTTTGATCTCATAGCCCATCATTTCTTTCAACTTTACTTTCTGGAAGGTGGAGTTAAGATGGTGGAGAGGACACATGTTTCTTTCAGACCTTGTCTCATGTTCCTCAAACTAATTAGCAAATTCAGCCTCTGAATTAGTTCTGGACTGGCAGAACCCACAAATATTGGGAGTGCAACAAATTACCAGCAGATGATAATTTTGAAGTTTTCCCAAAAAGGTCTGTTTCAATTAGGCATGAGGGGAGGCAGGCCAAGCACAAACAGGCCAAGCGCAAGCAGGCCAAGCACAGATGCCAGTGCTGTGGTGGTGAGGTGAGGGATCTGAGTGCAAGAGAACCTATGGATAGGAATCTCCAGCAGTGTTGGCTTCTCTGCCCTGGTTGCATGACAGTAGATCAGCAGCAAAGTTATAAAACATCCAAAATGAACACAAAAAGTAAATAGTGAACCCTGAAATGCCAGAATTTCATGGGAACTGGCCACATCCACCCAGCACCAGAAGTCAGTAAACACTGCCCCAGCACAGCCACTGCTGCTTGTAGAGGAAGCTTGGAAAATCTCCCTTACCATAAAATCAGATATCATTTTTTTTTAAATGATTAAAAAGCTAACAAAACCCTGACCATAGATAGTATTTATAGTGAAAGAGAAGAATAGATTTCAAACTCTGAGGAGACTAAAAGCAGATTGTTTACAGATGAAGCCCCAAAGGTTAATATAAACTGGTCTCCATCACACAAGACTCTTAGAAGAAATATGAAAGGACCTTCAGAGAGAGCTAGAAGAAAAATGGGGAAAGGAAATGAAAATTTTGCAAGAGGATTTGGAAAAGGCAACACAAATTATCTGAAGAGAATGCACTGTCAAATAGAATTAGTGAAATGGAAATATATTTTTAAAAAATTCACTCATTAAAAGATAGATTTGAGAAAGCAGAAAAAAGAAAACAACTCTCTGAAAAACAGAATTGGTGAAATAGAAAAAAAAAATCCATAGAATAAAACAACTTTTTTTAATTCAACTGGACAAATACAAAAGAAAAAAAAAAGTAAATAAAGAAAATAATTCACTAAAAGTCAGAACTGTATAAATGGAAATTAATGATTCAATGAGACATCAAGAATCTGTCAAGCAAAACCAAAAAGTATATATAATACTTATTTAGGAAAAACAAGTGACCTAGAAAATAGATCTACAAGAGACAAACTAAGTATTATTGGATTTCCTGAAAACCATGATGAAAAAAACAAACAAACTATTTTTCATGATATCATCAAACGCTGATGTCATAGAATCAGACTGTAAAATAGCCATTGAAAGAATTCACCGAACACCTCCTGTAAGAGACCCCGACATTAAAACTCCATGGAATATTGTGACTAAATTTCAGAACTATCAGATCAAGGAAAAAATATTACAAGCAGCCAGAAAAAAAAAAACAAAAAACAATTCAAATATTAAGGAGCCACAGTAAGGATTACCTGGGATCTAGCACCTTTCACCTTAAATGATTGAAGTGCATGGAGTCAAAGGAATGTGGAATTCAGCCAAGAATAAATTACCCCACTAAACCGAGCATTTTATTTCAGGGAAAAAGATGGACATGTAATGAAACAGGTGAATTCCATTCATTTCTTATGAAAAGAGCAGAGCTAAACAAAATATTTGATCTCCAAATACAGAGCTCAAGAGAAGCATAAAAAGGTAAAAAGAAAAGAACTTTTGAGAACTGTATTTTTGTTATGGGATACATGGAGAGTACACATATAATTTGATTTTACTCTTATAATATAAAAATTAAACTATAGGTGTGAAGGGGATTATACTGGAACACTGAGAAAATGTAGTTAAAATAAGGGAAATTACATCTCAAGAAGAAGAAAAAAAACCTACTATAATTGAGGGAAAAAAGGCAGGGGGATGAACATTGTGTGAATGTCACTCTCATTAGATTTGGCTCAAAGAAAGATATATTTTGATTTCACAGAGAAACTTCCCTCACCTTATAGAAAAGTGAGAGGGAAAAAAGGGGAAGTGATAGGGTGAATGGAAGGGAAAATGGAAATAGTAGAGGTAGGTATGAAAAAAAGGGGGAAGGACTGTAAAGGGAGAGGGCTGCTTGAGGCAAGTGGTGCTCATAAGTAAAATACTGGGCAAGAGGGAAAGGGGAAAAGGAAATAGAAAAGTATAATTTGGGGCAAATAAGATGGCAAAAAATATAGAATTGGTAGTTTTAAACATAAATTTGAATGGAGTGAACTTTCCAATAAAGTAAAAGTGGATATCAGACTGGATTAAAAGAAAAAAATTCTACAATATATTGTTTACAAAAGAACACATTTAAAGCAGAGTGATACATACAGAGTAAAGGTAAACAGATGGAGCAGAATCTATTATAGTTCAAATGACCTTAAAAAAAAAAAAAAAAAAAAAAAAAAAGCAGGGGTAGCCATCCTGATCTCAGATCAAGCAAAAGCAAAAATTCATCCAATTAAAAGAGATAATGAAGGAAACTATATCTTGTTAAAGGGTACCATAGATAATGAAGTGATATAAATACTAAACATATATGCACGAAGTGGTATAGCACAGAAATTCCTACAGGAGAAGTAAAGAGAGCTGCAAGAAGTAATAGACAGCAAAACTATAATAGTGGGAGATCTCAACCTTACTCTTTCAGAACTAGATAAATCAAACCACAAAATAAATAAGAAAGAAGTTAAGGAAGTAAATAGAAAACTAGAAAGATTAGGGATGATAGATCTTTGGAGAAAATTAAATGGAGACAGAAAGGAGTACACTTTCTTCTTGGTTATGGAACCTATGCAAAAATTGACCATATATTAGGACACAAAGACCTCAAAATCAAATGCATTTTTTCCAGATCACGATGCAATAAAAAATACATTCAATAAAATGCCAGGGGAAAATAGACCAACAAGTACTTGGAAACTAAATAATCTCATCCTAAAGAATGAATGATTGAAACAGTAAATCATAGATGCAATTAATAATTTCATCCAAGTGAATGACAATAATGAGACAACATATCAAAATTTGTTGGATACCACCAAAGCAATAATAAAATGAAATTTTATATCTTACTTGCATAAAATATAGAAAGAGAAGATCAATGAAGTGGACTTGCAACTAAAAAAAACTAGAAAAAGTACAAATTAAAAATCCCTAATCAAATACCAAACTTGAAATTTTAAAAATAAAAGGAGGGATTAATAAAATTAAAAGTTAAAAAAAAACTTATTAAAGTAAGAGTTGGTTTTATTAAAAAAACAAAATAAAGATTTTATTAAATTCTTAATCTCAAAAATGAAAAGGGAAAACTTTCCACCTATGTAGAGGAGATTAGAGCAATAATTATGAGTTATTTTGCCCACTATAAGTCAATAAATTTGATAACCTAAGTGAAATGGAGAAATATCTAAAAAAAATATAGATTGCCCAGATTATCAGAAGAGGAAATAAATTACTTAAATCATCCCAGTTTAGAAAAAGAAATGGAACAAGCTATTAATCAACTCCCTAAAAAAATTTCCAGGGCCAGATGAATTTACATGTAAATTCTAGCAAACATTTAAAAAACAATTAACTCCAATATTTGATAAAATAGGGAAAGGACTCCTACCAAATTCCTTTTATGACAGAAACATAGTACTGATAATTAAACCAGGTGGGATGAAAAGAGAGAAAGAAAATTATAGACCAATTTCTCTAATGAATATCGGCACAAAAATCTTAAAGAAAATAATATCAAAGCAATTTCATAAAGTCATCCCCAGGATCCTGCAAGATGAACAAGTAAGATTTATATCAGGAATGCAGGGCTGGTTCAATATTAGAAAAACTATTGGCATAACTGAATATATTATCTCAATAGCTGCAGAAAAAGCATTTGATAAAATCAAACACCCATTTCTAATAAAGACACTAGAGTATAGGAATAAATGGACTCTTCCTTAAAATAGTAGTATCTATTTAAAATCATACTACTAAACATAATATGTAATGGGGACACATTGGAACCATTCCCAAGGGGTGAAACAAGTTTGTGACTATCACCATTACTATCCAATGTTGTATTAGAAATTATAGTTTTGGCAAGAAGGGGAAGACAAAAAGATTAAAGGAATTAGTGTAAGTAATGAGGAAACCAAATTATCACTCTTTGAAGATAATACGATGGTATACTTAAAGAATCCTATCAAATCAACTATAAAACTTCTAGAAATAATCCACAATTTTAGCAAAGTTGCAGGATACAAAATAAATTCACATAAATTATCAGCATTTTTATACATCACTAACAAAATCCAACAGCAAGAAATACAAAGAAAAATTCCATTTAAAATAAGTGTCAATAGTATAAAATATTTGGGAATCTATATGCCCAGAAAAAGTCAGGAAATAAATGAGCAAAACTGCAAAACACTTTCCACATCAATAAAGTCAGATCTAAACAATTAGAAAAATATCAAGTGCTCTTGGATAGGTTAGAGAATATAATAAAGATGACAAAACTACCTAAATGAATCTATTTATGTAGTGCTATAACAATCAATCTCCCAAGAAACTATTTTACTGACCTAGAAAAAATTACAATAAAATTCATATGGAAGAACAAAAGTTCCAGAATTTCAAGGGAATTAATGAACCAAAAAATCAAATGAAGGTGCCTAAGCTATATCAGATCTAAATCTATATTATAAAGCAGCAGTCACCAAAACCATTTGGTATTAGCTAAGAAATCAGTGGAACAGGTTACGTTCACAAGACAGAATAGTCAACTATAGCACTCTAATGTTTGACAAACCCAAAGACCCCAGATTTTGGGATAAGAATTCACTATTTTACAAAAACTGCTGGGAAAATTGGAAACTAGTATGGCTGAAACTAGGCATTGACCCACACCTAACACCATATACCAAGATAAAGTCAAAATGGGTTCATGATCTAGACATAAAGAATGACATTATAAACAAATTAGAATATGGGATAATTTACATCTCAGATCTGTGGAGGAAGAAGGAATTTGTGACCAAAGAAATAGAGCTTATTATTGATCACAAAATAGATGTTTGATTATATTAAGTTAAACATTTTTTAACAACCAAAACTAATGTAGATAAGATTAAAAGGGAAGCAATAAACTAGGAAAACATTTGTATATTCAAAAGTTCTGATAAAGGCCTCATTTCTAAAACATATAAACACATAAGAATTCAAGTCATTCTCCAATTGATAAATGATCAAAGCATATAAACAATTTTCAGATAAAGAAATTGAAATTGCTTCTATTCATATGAAAAGGTGCTCTAAATCACTATTGATCAGAGAAATGCAACTTTGCATACTCTGAGATAACACTACATATCTCTCAGATTGTCTAATAGGGGTCTTCAAACTTTTTAAATAGGGGGCCAAGCCACTGTCCCTCAGACTGTTGGAGGGCCGGAGTATAGTAAAAACAAAAACTTTGTTTTGTGGGCCTTTAAATAAAGAAACTTCATAGCCCTTGGTGAGAGGGATAACCGTCCTCAGCTGCTGCTTCTGGTCCACAGGCCGTAGTTTGAGGACCCCTGGCTAAGAGGACAGGAAAAGATAATAATGAATGTTGGAGGGGATGTCGGATAACTGGAACACTGATACACTGTTGGTGGAACTGTGAAAGGATCCAAACATTCTGAAGAGTAATTTGGAACTATGCTATAAAAGTTATCAAACTGTGCATACCCTTTAATCCAGCAGTGTTACTACTGGGTTTATATCCCAAAGATATCTAAAAGGAAGGAAAGGGACCCAAATGTTAAAAAATGTTTGTGGCAGCCCTTTTTGTAGTGGCAAGAAACTGGAAACTTCATGGATGCCCATTAATTGGAGAATGGCTAAATAAGTTATGGTATATAAATATTATGTAATATTATTTTTCTGTAAGTAACAACCAGCAGGATGATTTCAGAGAGGCCTGGAAAGACCCATATGAACTGATGCTAAGTGAAATGAGCAGAACCAGGAGATCATTATACATGGAAACAAGATTTTATGATGATCAATTCTGATAGATGTGGGTCTCTTCAATAATGAGATGATTGAAATCAGTTCCAATTGTTTAGTGAAGAAGAGAGTCATCTACATCCAGAGAGAGGACTGTGGGAACTGAATGTTACCCAATGTTTCCTGGACTCAATCCTGTTACTTTCTTTTCTTTGGTATGGGGACTTGGAATTCAATAATTTATTGTTACATAGATGTCAAAGCTATAATGATAAAAGTAGGAAGCTATATGAATCTAAGAGGATAATGCTCACTGTAATTTGACCAATTATATTTTAACAATGAAAAGCAGTCATTGAGAAATAAACAGATCTAGGATTCTTCTTTATTTGTTGGCTACTCTCAACAGAACTCTATATCTCTGTGAGCATTAGGAAGGTATTGAATTAGCACCTTCTGCTTTCAGTTTTTCTTGAATGACTATGCTATTGAAATTATAAACTCAAAGGCTAAAAAGTATTAACATATATGATGTTTTTATCACAATTTTTCAGGTAAGGTTTTAAAAGCAATCAATATAAAGTTGTCCTATAACTGTCACATGTTATCCAGCATGACTAGTTAATGCAGTGAATAGATTATCTGATTGAGAATCAAAAAGATCTTAGTTCATATTTGGACTTAGATATTAATTAGTTGTGTAACCCTAATCAAGGTATGTCACCATCTTCTTTATGTCCTCAGTTTCTTCACCTATAACATAGGGATAAAAATAATATTAATTTTCTAGCACTGTTGTAAGAATAAATTGAAAAAAAAACCATCATTTTAAGGTACTTAGTATGGTTCCTGGCACATAGTAAGTAATATATAAACATTATTTATTATCATTATTTTGTTATGCTAATGTAATGATGATGCTTTCTTTTGTATAAAGATAAGAGAATATGCTGCAGTAAAGTCCCATAAATCAATGAGCATTTGTTAAACTCCTACTATATGTCAGGCACTGTGCTAAGTGCAAAAAAAATGCAAAGACAAAAGACATCCTAATGAAGGATGAAAAATAAAACTATATATTAGAAATATGTCTGTATATTTTTATTTGTGTGTATATGAACACACACACACATATATACAGACATTCATATATATGTAAATATATATGTGAATATACACAAGATTCATTTGAGATTCCATTTAGTGGAAAGATACTAGCATTTATTTTAAAAATTCAGAGTTAAACACCATGTGTTTGAGAGATATCTGCTTTTAGGGCAGCTGCCAAAAGGCTTCCTAAGACAGTTTCAGATCTTTTCTCCTAAATCATTTGACAAAGTCACAACTTTACCAATAGCACATTTGTATGCTTGCACTCCCACAGCCCCTGGAACATTCTTTATTTTTATCTTTTGTCATGCTTGTCAGTCTGATGAGTGTGGAATTAAATCTCAGTTATCTTAAGTGGAATATATCTTAATAAAAAGTGATTTAGAGCAATAACTGTTATGGTTGTTGGTATCTTGAATTTCATATGTTTTGACAAATTTTATACTGAAGAATAGATTTTGTTCTCAATAGTAATATAAATTTCTCTATTTCTCTGTCTCTTTCTCTCATTCTCGCTCTTTATCTTTCTCTTTGTATCCTTCTTTTTCTCCCCCACCCCCGCCCTCCACACACATACACAACACATATCAGCAGACTTTTATCAGATAAAATGTCTTTAAAGATCTTTTTTCTAAATTAACTGCTTCCTTATTTTTGGTAAAATTACTACCATCTTTTCAATTACTAAACTTCAAAAATTACCTTCAATTCCTCCCTCTCTCATTCTACATATACAATCACTTGTCAAAAACTATCATTTCTAACTTGATATGATTTTAACGTGCATCCCTTTTCTGTACTCATTCAATAATCTGCATAGTCCCAAGCTTTTTCACTTCTTACCTCAGCTATTTTGATAACTTCTCAATTGGTTTTCCTACCTTCAGTTTCTCTCCATTTTATTCCCTTTTCATTTGTGTTGCTGAAATGTCACACACATACACACACACACACACACACACACACACTCAGCAATAAATTCCATCAAGCTTTCTACTAGATATAGAGTGAAATGTATTTTTTTCTATTTTTGTCTCTTTAAGAAATTATTCCTACTTTCCTTTCCAGTCTTTTAGACAGTATTAATTCCTTGCAGCTCCCCGTATTACAAAGACTGACTTTTTGCTCTTCACTTACTTGCTATATGCCTTAGCATTCATTTGTCATTCATGCAGAGTGGATTTTTTTATTTTTTTTCCCATTTCTTCTTTTTTATGCTGAGGCAATTTGTGACTTGCCCAGGGTCAAACATCCAGGAAGTATTAAGTGTCCATTTCCAGATTTGAACTCAGGTCCTCCTGATTTTAGGGCTGGTGCTTCATCTTCTAAATGAAGACTTTTAAGAGTCTCCTAGTTGCTGGTGGATACCTCACAAAAAAAAAAAAAAATATATATATATATATATATATTATTTTGCTTGTTATTTATACTTACTTTGCATGTATAATGTATTTGGTCTCTTCCACTCCTGATAAAATATAAACTTTTTAAAAGAATAAATTGTTTAATTTTTATCTTAGTAACTTCAATACATAGCATTCTGTTTAACACATAGTCATTCTTAATAAATTCTTATTAATAGATTGAATGAAATAAATGAAAATATTTTAACTAATTTCATGTTCATCTCTATTTCTTATTTATTTAAGAATAATCTGTGTGGCCATGATTGATATATAAAGGTATATTACTCTCCTCCCCACCTATCTCTTCAGATATATATGCTTATAGTCCAATGATATGGCCTTTTTATATATGTAATATACTCTTCCTTTTGTATGGAAGATAGTATAAATTTTTCCTTTAAAACCTCTTTTCTTCCAGGTTGCTTGCCAGGTTTTTTTTTTTTTTTTTCCAGAAATATGTATCCATTATTTTGTGGCCTTGAGTTTATTATATATTGTGCTACTCTTCTGATTCACTTTGAGTCCTGCTTTCCCAATCTGTTATATTTATCATCTTCTCTATTTATTAATTAATGTTAAATAATTGTAATGATTCCTGCTTGAGCAATTTGGTGGTACAGTAAACAATCTGTGGGATTTGAGTTTATTCAAATATTCAAATCCTAATCCTATTTCAGACACCTACCAGCTATGTGAGCCCCAGCAAATCATTGTACCTTTCTTCCCTGGTCTCAAGAAGAAAACTTGCAAAATTCATTCATAGTCATAGTTTTTGATATATAACTCACTTATTTCTAGTTCCTTGTAAAATTGTCTCTTTCATGTTACAATTCTAGACTGTGAATTATATTTTATGTTCATCAATGGGAAAAGACTCTTTATTCTATCTTTTTTTTTTTTCAATGTCTCAGATTTTATTACATGGTTTCCTAAAACTTGACATTCAGCATGTGTTTTCATGGAATTTCTTAAGATGAACACTTTTATGCTTCTTCATTGAGTTTTACTCACTAGCTGTATTACCTTCTTTTTCAGGGATCTAAAATTATCTTTTATCTACGTAGTTCTATAATTTATTCTGCCACCTCTTCATTTTCACCTCTCATTGGAATAATTTTATGCCTCATATACTAATTTATTAAAAATTTTCAGCTTTCATTGAAACTTTTTAAATACTTTCAATGATTTTATATCCACATTTAAGAACAAAAAGATCAGATGGTTCTTTCTTTCTATTATTGTGTTTATTAGATATTATAAAAGTTGTTGTGGAATTACTTTTACTTCTGGAAATGTTATTGTTTTTGGCATGATAGTGTTTTTCCTGTTTTCTGGACATCCCTTACACTGCTTTTTAAATCATGCAATTATGTATGCCCTATATTCATGCAATTCCTTTATTTCTTGCTCATAGTTTAAGCTATTCTTTTATTTTTTCCAATAGATGTTTTTCCTGTAAAGGTTTATTTCTTCTATCTTCCTCCAAACTTGTTCTGTTCCTTTATTTTATTTGGCTTATTTGTTGCTCTTTTAAGGCAATGCAGGAGAACTGGACTGACTCACAACTAGTTCAGTCATCATGTTGTTACTTAAAATAGGAAATATGACTAAAAGATTGTGGTAGGAGCAAAAAGTTGCATCTGAGGCCATGGACTGGATGATTGAGAGTAAATAACTAGGATGATGGGAGGTAGTTTGGAATTATTTAGAAACAGTTGTCATGGTGATACATGGATGAGTCAAGTAATCCCTGAATGTCTTTGGCTCTGTGGAACATTCTAGCATGAACAGCAGAGGAATAATTTCATCAGTATAGATAAATTCACACATGGATATAAATGTGATGCCATGAGTAAACACAATGACTTCTTCATGCTTTAGTATGCACTACCTTGGCAGAAAAAAAAAAAAAAAAACATGCCTGATAAATGATATGCCCCTCCAAAGTTAGCTTAGCCACAATATAAAAATTATATTTATGTAACTGAGGAAGGCTATACTTAAGTATAGACAAGAATACAAATATAATTTGTTGGTATTTTATAACAACTCAATGGAAAACAAAAATAACAGAAAATTGCCCTAAAATTCAACTGTTTGTCATCAACATTCAGATGCAAAACAGAATTACTATGGTGTAACTTGATTCTTTTGGCTATTTAAACTCTGCAATGCTTTTATTTTTCACAGAGGAAAATCACTATGATTTTCATTGCATTACTTTAGAATTGTTTGAAAGCAACACTTCTAAATGTTCCTTATGTTTTCACATTTTACTATTTCTGCAGAACATGTCTAAGAATTTCCTTAAGGTATATATATATATATATATATATATATATATATATATATATATAATTTTTGGAGAGTATGAAGGCATTACTCAGAACATTGGGCTGGATAAATCCACTGACTAACAAGAACTACCCACAAAAGCTCCAGTTTATCATGGGAGGGTAAATCATAGCCATAGAGATCAGATTTAGCTAAAATTTTGATAGTTTTTTTTCACTGATTTCATTTAACCAATAGCAATTTTGTCCTCATATTCATTTGTTTATAGTTTAAAGTTAATATCAGAGCTATAAAAATTCTATCTGATTTCTCAGATCCGTTTTAGATCTAAATCCAAATCTTAAGAAAAAATTGAACATACATTGAATCATTCTGTAGAAACATTTTTTTGCCCTTTGGGTCATTAAAAAGATGTTGCGAATGTAATGGAAATATAAAATGAAAAATATGATTGGAAAAATAGTTAAATGTACTAAAGAGAAAAAAAAAGACTACAGAAGATGAATCCTAATGATGATAGATTCACTCTCTGAGATTGCACTACAACAGTAAAGACAAGATTGTGATTGTCTAATATCTCCTTTTTTGATCTTATTATGATATGAAAAAAGTGAAAGATGATACTAATAAAATATAGCTTCATCACTAATGAAAAGGTAAATTTCAGGGCCAAAAATTAAAAAAAGAAAACAGAAATATTTCCCCAAGAATAATATTATCATTTTGCATTAAGTTCTGATTTTTTTCCTGACATAAAAGTAATGTTTGGAAACATTATGGAAAACTTTGGAAACATTGAGGTAAAATGGAAAATATAAATAATTGAAAAATAATTGATCCACAAAAAAAATCAAATTATCCATTCTCTGGAGTTCTGGTTGAAGAAAAATGTGTAGGGGATGACTCAGTAAAGGGCATGGTGACATCAAGAAAATATCCACATGTAAAATATTAATAAATTAAATGTGTTTATGGGGACTATTTGTATCTGACTTGGGGCAGAGCATTCTGAGCTGATCTTGGTCTGATTAGCCACAATCAGACACATTTTAACCTGACTCAAACAGAGTGATGTCATTTTGGTTGTCTTTAAAAACAAAGGATAACCAACTATTATTTCCAGATAGGCCTACACATTCAACAAAAGTCATAGCAAAAAACAACAAAGTCAAAGCAAAATTTAACCTACCTACAAAGAAAAAACTGCAAACATCACAGTAATCACGTCCATAATGATAACAGAATTCTGGAATTATTTGTGAAGGTAAAATGCTGGAAACAAAATGATTGAAGAAATATTGACTATAATATATGATTGTAATAAAACAACATTTTATTGTAAAGAATGACATGAAGAATTTAGAAACAAAAAGATGCATGACACTTGATGGAGAGTGAAGGAAGTCAGCAAAATAAATAGCAAGATTAGAGCTCAAATGTAATCAATTTGAAGAGCTATCCTTGCCAATATCAGTAATATAATATCAGAGCTATGGTTTAAGGAGGAACACTTTACTTAATTATGTGTGAAGTGGATTGAAGTGGGAAGATCTTTAGAATAAAGAAGCTAATTAGGATGCAATGAAAATATGTCCTAGTACAAGTAAGAAATGATGAGATACATGAAGAGAAGAGAATGGAGGCAGGAGATGTGATGAAGGCAGAAACAATAATATTTATCACTTTTTGATACATAGATGACATTGAATCATGGATAAAATGGAGATTGAGAACCTGTGTTACTCAAATATTGGCAGTGTACTACAATGTCAAACAGTCCAGTGAAGAGCTGGAGATTAAAAGAATCGTTTTATTAAAGAATAAGTACTGTAGGATGGGAATACCATGTACCACCATATGACTCAGAACTTATGTGTATATTTAGTGTTAGGTACTTCTTAAATATCTGTCATAAAAAGGATCAAATTAAATCATCCAGGAGACAACACACACATACACAAACACATACACACACACAAGATTTATTAGAGAATGGCATACATGTACACACAAGTGTGTGTGTGTGTATATATTAATATATATATATATATATATATATATATACACACACAAAATATAAATAAGTATGTACAAATACTTTGTCTTTGAGCCATAAAGAGCATTCAAGGCATCATAAAATCTCTTTGGATTGTTACTATCAGCATAACAATGGATTTCATCTGCTGCCCTCCTTAGCCAAGAATCTTTAATCTCTCCAACCTTCCCTTGTTATTTATTTTGATAAAATTAAATGAAGCATTCTTAAAGATGACTAAATTATTGATATTGATGTCGACATGTACATTGACAGAGCTGGTTCAGTGTTTAGGAGACTCTAGAGGAAAGTTTAATAAAGAAAAGAAATTGGAATATTACCAATTTGAAGGTCTATAGAGTGTTGTAGTGATCTCATTGTTGTATGTCTATGAAACATATACAGTACCATGGAAGGAAACCGAATCACTTTCAATTGAATTGTCTCATAAGGTTTCTGCAGATTACCTGGCATAACAAGATACCAATGAGCTCCTTTCTCAAACTAGACTGTTAAGTTTTAAAACTCTGCTTCAAAGAGCACAAATTCAATGGGCTGACCACATTGTTTGAATATCAAACATCTGCTTTTCAAAAAGATTATTTTTGTGAAAAATTCACACAGGGCAGGGACTCAGAAAAAGAAATACAATGACACTTGGAAGCTCTCTCTTAGGAATTTTAGACTTGATTGCATGACATGGGAGACACTGGCATAATACTGCCCAGCATGGCATGCCCTTATCAGAAAAGGTGATGTGATTTTGGAGCAAAGCAGATGTGAAGTAACTTCAAAAGAAATACTAGATGTGCAAATTTGGAGGATGGACTGCAAAAGTTCACATGGACTATTTATTTGTGTCTGATCTGTAGTAGAACATTCCAAGTTTGTACTGGTCTTATGATCTATAGTCAGCTACACTATAATTGGACCGAAACATAGCAATGTCACTTTGGTACACTTCATGAAAAAAGGACAATGAAGCAACCAACCATATGTTTATGCATATGTATATATGTGAGTATGCATTTATATATATATATGCATACAAACAAATATACACATATATGTGTGTTAGTGTTTATTTGTATATAAATTAGAATACTTTATGTGGAATATGGTGTGAATTATCAATTTGAGCCTAATTTTAAGTTTTAATTTTTTTAATCAAGCAAGCAGCATTTTTATCAGTAGTCTTTTTTTAAAGTTAAATACTATTGATGCATTGATTTCCAATACTTCATTCTTTTTGCCATTTTGCTCCATTCTATTGACATTCATTTTTCCATTTTTAGCTAATACCAGAAAGTTTGGTGAATACTATTTTAACATACAATTCATTAAAAGAAGGTATGGACATGCTATCCTACTTTGTCCCTACTTATTTCCTTTTAATGTTTCAGATTTTTGCATTTTCCAAATGAATTTTGTTACTCTATTTTTGAGTTCTATAAAATATCTGGTATACCAGTAAATATAATGTCCATTAACTTTTTGTCACATATATATGTAATATGTGTGTGTATGTGTGTGTACAATCAGCTTGTCATAGTCACAAGCACTGAATATTCCTCAAACTATTTAAGCTTTTCTTTATTTCTGTATGGAGAACTTTACAATTTAATCTAAATAAGGTTTTGTGGGATCTGGTAGATTCCAGTTACTGGGAATAGTATGTCTTTTTCTAGCAATGTTTCTAAGCTTTTTAAAAATCTATATAAATATTATGGATTCCAAAAGTTTATTCTTTAACCTGAAACTTTGCTGACACAATTCACTCAATTATTAGTTTTCCTGAATCCTAGGAATTTCTAATTGAATTATACTATCACTAACAAATAAGTCTAGCTTTAGCTTCCTTTTTAAACCTACTTTAAACTTTTAATTTATGTTTCTTATTTTATTGGGAGTATTTGTGGAACTATATCAAACAATGCTAGGAAGAATAAACACCCTTGCTTCCTCAGGTAATTTGGAGAGATAAGAATCAAAAGATTCATGTTTTTGTTTTAGATAGTTTTTTCCCTTAACATTAAAGCAAAAATGATCATTCTTGGCCTAATTTTTATGGGGCTTTTTGTATAAATGACTGTTATATTTTGTCTTAGGTCCTCATCCTTTTTAAAGGCAATTTTATTATTTGAAATTTAAATATACATATATTATATATGGTATTATATACATATAATACAATGTATAATACATGTTTTTAAATATATATGTATATATTATATACACATATACCTATATGCATGTGTGTAATGGTTTTATATGTGTATATAAGGTATATGGGGCAAAGAGGTGGCACAATGGGAAAAAAACCTTGAAGTCTGAAGAACCTGAATTGCAGGTTGCCAGATTGAATTGCAATCTGGCCTTAGACATTTGCTAGCTGTGTGATCCTAGGCAAGTATGTTAATCCTGATTGCCCCCCCAAAAAACAAAAAGAAAAAGCAAATTTAACAAATATGATGAAATGTATTTGTTATTTTCCTAATGTTGAACTTTGTCTTATATAACATCCCTATTATGAACCCAGCTTATTAATGATGAAAAATTTCTTGGATGAACTGCTATAATCTGCTTCATAGGATTTTATTTTTTAAATGGCCATCAAAATTCATTAATTATATTGGTCTATATTTCTCTTTTTTGCTTTATTGTTTTCTTCTTTACATAATAGGACTCAGAGAAATCTAGAAAGTATATTCAATCTCAAAAGAATAAAATAATATTTATTATTTTGGTAATAATTGTACTTTAAAATTCTTTTACAAGTTTCCCATGAATGTTAAGAAGCTGGAGTTTTATTTTTAATTGTCTATTTTTTTCTTTGATAGGTCATTTAAACTAATTGAATATCTTTTTTTGAAATTGGATTATTTAAGATATTTATTTGGTCTTATATTTGTTTCAGTAGTTTATATTTTGAAGGTATTTTTTTTTCATTTTCTTTTAACTTGATTGTGCATAATTGGTGCTACTAATTATTTTTGTTTCTTTTAGTTTTATTGTGATTTTACTTCATTAATTTGTTATTCTGTCATTTTGTCACGTTTAAAAACCAATTTATAACATTTTATAAGATAACATTTTATAATATTTTTATTTCTAACATATTAAACTTTTTTGCCATATATATGCAATCTAACATATTATCCTTTCTTTTGTGCTTACTTTGAATCTGTTCATTTGTTGATTTGCAATTTAACATCTATTTAGTTAATGATTCTTCTCTTTTTCTCAATTTTTAAATTTAGTTTTAGTAAACTGATTTTTATCCAAAGGACTATTTTAGCTGTATCCCAGAATTTTTGGAATATTCTTTAAATATTATCATTTATTGTAGAGGGCTAAAACTATTGAGTCGATGCACTGAAGTCAGGACTGCTGAGCACTTGAGGCTAACTACCAATTGGACAATACTCTATGGGCCTATGCTTGGAAAATGGTCCTTTCCACTATCTGTGCTGGCTCAATGATTGGTGTAAACAGAGGATTGTAGGAGGGACTAAGGGGTAGAATAAACTAGCCAGAGTCACTCTTTGGCGGTAGAAGAGGAAGAAGGCAGTTGCAGAAATTCTGCTTCCATCTTGTTCAATCCTGTGTCTAAGACCAAGAATAAAGACTAAGGACTTTTGCTTATCCTGACTCCGGCTGGTTCTGAGGTATCTGGGGTGCTAGCACAGTCGTCACAATTTATTTCTTTTATTTTTCTATGTTTGCCATGATTTGCTTTTTGACATACTCACTATCTTGGAATTGACTATTATGTCTCCCTTCAAATCTATGAATTTTGTTTTCTGTTTCTAAACTGATTGTTGTTTTTATTGCATTATACTATCTAAAGAATGTTTACTGTTTCTGCTTTCTTAAAAACAGTGTCTTAAAAGTGTCATTTCAGTTTTAGATTCTAATAACTTAAAACTCCACTAATATTTTTATAGATATACTTATAGTTCTGGGTACTAAAAATGGAAAAAAAATTATAGCTGTTCAAATATGCATATTCTATAGTAATTCCATTTAGAAAACCAAATGTTTTATAGTTCTATTTTCTCTACAAATTAGTTCAATGTTATGTTCCCCTTGCTTTTAATTTGACTAATCCAAAACTGAGAAAAATTATAATTTCTTGAAACTATTCCATTCATTATGCCATAACTGTTACTTTTTTTTAGTTCTGTTAATGTTTCCTTTATAAATTTGAATGTTAAAGTATTTAGATAATATTGATTTTTACTTGTTTCCTATGTGTTTTTCCTATATAATAAAATTTCATTACTTATCCTTTTTTCTTTTGAATGTTTATAAATTTCTTTCTTTCTTTCTTTCTTTCTTACTTTCTTTCTTTCTTTCTTTCTTTCTTTCTTTCTTTCTTTCTTCTTTCTTTCTTTCTTCCTCCCTTCCTTTCTCCCTTCCTTCATTTTTAGGAATACATGCATGAATGCAACTCTTTTGCTTTTTAATTCATATCAATTTTTTTCTAGTCCCTAATTTTTTTTTCCTGTAAGTGCTTTTATTTTCTTTATTTTATGAATCAGATTACAGGATTGTTTATATCCAATCTGTTAGTTTGGGGCTTACTTTTATTTAATTTCTATTATTGTTGGAGTATCTACTCACATAGATGAAGGAAAGGGGAAAGAAGAGAAAGGTAGGGAAGGACATGGAGAATAAGGTATGAAAGAATTTTAGTCATTGAGTCAGTGGCAGATTTACATGTCACTCTGCTGGTGAAAAGAGTGCTTGTGTTCACACTTAAATCAGTAAATACTGAAGAGTAGCAAATACATGTCTCTTTAAATCATAGCCTCTTGCAAGAACCAAAAACTTAAAGATCCCTTAAAATATCTTTGAAAAATGTACTCATAAAACCTGAAGCTTGGGACAATGCCCTCTTGACTTTGAAAGCAGAGGCCCATTTTAGGGTATATTTAAAAGTCAAACTGGAAATGAGTGAACAACAGAAAAAAATTTGAACAAAGGAAGTTATTATGGTAACAAGTAAGCTCAAAACACACATTCAGAAAAAGAAAAATAAGTAAAAATGTCTTCATTTAAAGCCTCAAAGAAAAAGTATAAATTGCTGTTTGGCCATGTAAGATCTCAAAAAGAATTTTAAAAATCAAATAAGAGAAAGAAAGGGAAAACTTGGGAAGAAAATGAGAGTTATACAAGAAGATCATGAAAAAGATTCAACAGATGGGTAGAGAAGGTACTAAAATATTGAATAAATTAATACCTTACAAAACACAACAGGGTAATGATAAAAAACACATGAAAACCAATGAAGAGAAGAATGCTTGAAAAGAAGAACTGGCCAAATGAGGGGAAAAGATATACAAAAATCATTGAAGAGAACTCTTAAAAATAAAACTGGGCCGACAGAAAAAGAGGTAAAGTTGATTGAAGATTTTTTTTTTTTTTTTGTAAATTAGAATTGGGCAAATGGAAGCTAATGACTCTATGAGGAATAAAAATGTGAACAAAATCAAATGTATTAAAATAGAAAAAAATGAAATAACTCACTGAAAAAACAACTGACTGGGAAAATAGGTCCAAGAGAGATAATTTTAGAATTACTATAGTAACTAAATGTCATGACAAAAAAAGTTCAGATATCATCTTTCAAGAAATTCTAGAACCAGAGGGTAAAATGTAAATTGAAATAATTCACTGTTCACTTTATAAAGGAGATACTAAAATGAAAATGCCAAGGAATATTGTAGTTAAATTCCAAATTCCCAACATATGAAACAACTGTAAACAGTCAAAAAGAAACAATTAAAATATTATGGAGCTAGAGTTGGGATAACATAAGATTTAGCAGCTCCCATATTAAAGGATAGAATGGCTTAGAATATGATATTTCAGAGGGCAAAATAATTAAAATTACCACAAAATATCTCCTACTCAGAAAAACTTCCTTCAGGGAGAAAAAGGATATTCAATGAAATAGAGGTCTCTCAAGCATTCCTATTGAAAATGCCTGTGTTGAAAAGAATAATTGAAAAGCCAAATAAGAAAGATAAATAATATTAAACTATTTATACTATTATGTGGGAAAATGATATTTATAACTTCTATAAAATTTTTCTCAAAAAGGATTCTCAGAAGATAGATTTGTAAATTTCAAACTCTCCTTGTTTCCCCCACAAATAGAACAAATTTGCGCCTCAGGACAAACACAGATTGATGAAAAATCAGGAAGACTTGGGGTAGAACAAAGGTCCTCCTGATTCAAACCTAGAAGATTTGAAGAAAGAACCCAGGTTGTAGATTAACTTGTTGGAATTGCAAACACTTCTAGGCCAAATCCTCAGAAATATAAGTGGGGACCCCTCAGTCTAGCTAAGTATTTCTGAAGTTTCAGCAGGAATGACCTTTACTTCCAAGACTGTTTGTCAAGTTGGGGTCTGAGTACAGGAAGATAAAGTGAACCTCAGTTGATTGGGAATGCCAGGCCCAGCTGTGCTGCTGACACTTGGTCTGGGTGAAAAGAAACTGGCACTCTGTGAGTAGAGAAGCAGCAGGGCAGGAAAAAATGTAGGCTGTAGGCATTTGAAGGAGGGTGAAGGAGGACGTTGGGGTCCTGTTCTGAGTAGCACCATCCCTCCACATCATGATTTGAGGTGCTTAGACTAATATCCCTCTATTTTGAAAAGATGAACTGGTAAAAAACAACCCCAATGTTGAAACATGTGAACAGGAAAGATGGGGATTCATTTTCAGAGAGGGACATTTCAGTAACAAGTAACTTCTAATCCAAAAACTAATCTGAAATGGCTCCCTTCCAAGAAATAATGTACAGAAGAACTTTAAAAAGAATGTAAAAATCAAATGACAGACATTGAAGAAAAACTAAAACTAAAATAAAATAAAACTATTCAATAAAAACAAAATTATGAAAATAAAGATTTAACCAATTGCAACAGGAAGTCCAGAGTTTCAAATATGAAAATAATTCGTTGAAAACTAGAATTGGGCAAGCAAAGCCAATGAAGCTGTGAAAGACCAAGAAATAACAAAATAGAATATAAAAAATAAGAAAATAGAACAGTAGCAAAGGTAGTGAAGAATAGACACATCTCTATGAGACCTCCTCGTGGGTTCCCTCAAATCAACAGCAGATTAAGCTTCTGAACTGGATTTGCAGTGACAGAATCCACAAATATTTGGATCACAACAAATTTCCAGAAGAAGATACTTTGGGGGGGGGGCGGAGCCAAGATGGCGGAGAAGACACACGTGACTTTCTAAGCTCTTCTTACCCTCTTTATCAATATTATATCGAGCCTCAAAAATAGTCTTGACTGCTATAATTCAGAAGATAAGAAGTAGAACAACTCACCGGCCGAAGAAAATCTGCAGTCCTCCCAAAAAGGTTGGTTCCTGGGGCCAGGGGGAGATCAAGCAGACTGGGAGAGAAATTAGGTTCCAAGGAGAGTCTCAAACAGAGGGTGAAGGCACAGATCTCAGAACAAGCCAAGAGCCCCAACCCGCAGTACGGGCTTTTCCTTGGGAGCTAGTTGTGATCCTGCACAGCAGGAGGACGAGCCCGGTTAGCCTCCAATCTGCGCAGTGGGGAGCTCGGCTTGGGGCCATAGAGCTTTTCCAGGGCCGATTTGCATCAGGCAGAGACTCTGGGCAGAGTTTGTGGCTGTCTGCGTTCTGACCAACAGGATGATTTCAGAAAGGCCTGGAGAGACTTACACGAACTGATGCTGAGTGAAATGAGCAGGACCAGGAGATCATTATATACTTCAACAACAATACTAGATGATGACCAGTTCTGATGGATCAGGCCATCCTCAGCAACGAGATCAACCAAATCATTTCTAATGGAGCAGTAATGAACTGAACTAGCTATACCCAGAAAAAGAACTCTGGGAGATGACTAAAACCATTACATTGAATTCCTAATCCCTATATTTATGCACACCTGCATTTTGATTTCCTTCACAAGCTAATTGTACAATAATTCAGAGTCTGATTCTTTTGTACAGCAAAATAATGTTTTGGTCATGTATACTTATTGTGTATCTAAGTTATATTTTAATATATTTAACATCTACTGGTCATCCTGCCATTTAGGGAGGTGGGGGGTAAGAGGTGAAAAATTGGAACAAGAGGTTTGGCAATTGTTAATGCTGTAAAGTTACCCATGTATATATCCTGTAAATAAAAGGCTATTAAAAAAAAAAAAAAGAAGATACTTTGAAACCATATCAGAAAAGATATGTTTCAATCAGGCAGGAGGAGAGGCTGCCAAGCCCAGACCACAATGTAAAAACGCAGGACAAGGAACTGGGGTGGGGAACCAGGGTATTTCCATGTTCACACATCAGGGAATCAATGGTGAGGCTCTTAAATTACTCTTTACTGGTTACAAGCCAGTGGATCAGCAGATTTGCTTTAAGACACCCAAAGCAAATGCAAAAATCAAATTATGAGCCAGTGACCCCCAGAACATAGGATATGGACACTCCTATCCAGCACCAGAAGTCAGTAAGAAACACCAGCCCAAGTACAAACTTTTTTTCTCAGCGGTTTATGGAACATATACAAAAATTGATCATGTATTAGGGCATAAAAACTCAAAATCAAATGCAGAAAGGCAAAATAATAAATGAATTTTTAAAGATCTGGATGCCATAAAAATTACATACAATAAAAGGCCAAGGAAAAATAGATAAAAATTATTGGAAACTAAATAATCTAAGCCTAAAGACTGAATGGGTGAAATAACAAATCATAGACATAAGAAATAGTTTGATCCAAGAAAATGAAAATGATGAGAAAACATACCAAAATTTGTGGATTGAAGCAGTTATTGGGGGAAATTTTATGTATCTAAATGCTTAGTTGCATAAAATAGAGAAAGAGAAAAATCAATGAATTGGGCTTACAATTTAAAATGCTAGAAGGAAAACAAAGTAAAAACACCCAATTGAATACCAAATTTGAAATTCTGAAAATATAATGAGATTTTAATAAAATTGAAAGTAACAAAAAATTTAATTGTTAAAACTAAAAGCTGTTTTTTTATGAAAAAACAACAAAATAGATAAAACTTTAGTTAATATGATTAGAAAAAGGAAAGAAGAAAATCAAATTGTTTATCTCAAAAATAAAAAGGAAAAACTTTCCAGCAATGAAGAGGAGATTAGAACAATAATTAGGAGTTACTTTGCTCAACTTTATGTAAAGAAATTTGACAATCTATGTGGAATACCTTCAAAAATATATCGCCAAGAAGAAGAGGAAACATATTATTTAAATAATCCCATTTTAGAAAAAGGTAACAACAAGCTATTAATCAACTCCCTAAGAAAAAATCTCCAGGGCCAGATGGATTTACATGTAAATTCTACCAAATATTTAAAGAACAATTAATTCCAATATTATACAAACTATTTGAAAAAAATTAGGGAAAGATGGAGTTCTACCAAACTCCTTTATGATACAGATATTGTCCTGATACCTAAATCAGATAAAGAGAAAACAAGAGAAAGAAAAGTATAGACCAATTTCCTAATGAATATTGATACAAAACTCCTAAGTAAAATATGAGCAAAAAGATTACAGAAAGTCATTCCCAGTATTATACCCCAGAAGATAGTGATATTTCTTCCAGGAATGCAGGGATGGTACAATATTAAGGAAACTATTTGCATAATTGACTACATCAATAACCAAACTAACAAAAATCATTTATTATCCTAATAGATGCAGAAAAATCATTTGATAAAATCCAACACCCATTCCTCTAAACAAAACAAAACAAAACAAAACACTAGAGAGTACAGAAATAAATGAAGTTTTCCTTAAAATTGATCTTTAGCATCAATTTAAAACCATCAGCAAGCATCACAAGTAAAGGGGATAAACTAAAACCATTCCCAGTAAGATTAAGGGTGAAACAAGAACCTATTCCACAGAGGCTCACTGGACAAAATATTCAATGATTATAATAATCTAATGCTTGACAAACCAAAAGATCCCAGCTTTTGGGATAAGAACTCACTGTTTGACAAAAACTGTTTGGAAAATTGGAAATTAGGCATTGATACATACCTAACACTATACTAAGATAAGGTCAAAATGGCTTCATGGTTTAGACATAAAAAATGATGTTTTAAGGAAATTAGAAGAACATATGATAGGACTTCTGGCCAAGATGGCGGCAAGGAGGCACACAGCTGTGTAAGCTCCACATTTTCTCTCAGAATCCATCTCATTACAAGCCTCTGAATTAATGCCTGACTGAAAAAAAAAACCCACAAATAGTTACCAAGTCAAGACATCCTTGAGATTCCCCAGGAAAGGTCTATTTTTGCTCGAGGACAGGACAGTTTTAGATCAGGCACAGGCTGAGGGCAGGCAGCAGCAGTGAGAGCTCGGCAGGCAGCTCACAGCTGAGCACACAGGATGGGGTTGGGGTGTGATCTCAGCCACCTCTGCAGGGAGAGCTTTGCTACAGGATTGGATAATTTGCCCTGGCAGCAAGTCAGTAGCCCAGCAGAAAAGCTAAAAACACCAGAGGTGAAGAATTAGACCCAAACAGCTGGAGTTCCTTGGGACCTGGCCACCCCTCCCCCACGGCATCTCGGCACCCTCTCAGAGTCTCAGAGCACAGGTGCAGCATAGTCCTGCTAGTGTCTCACTGCTGCCCCCTTAGTCTCTATAGGAAGCTCAGTAACACCACCCAGCTCCTCCCCCCAAAAAAACCAGATTCATTTGGGTTTTGTTTTCTTTTTTTCTTTGCTAGTTTGTCTATGATTCTTCTCTGACAAAATGAGCAAAAAATTGAAAAGGAACTTAACAATTGACAGCTTTTATATGGACAGAGAGCAGACTCTAAACCCTGAGGAGACTAAAAACACATTGTCTCCAGGTGAATGCCCACAGGAGGAGATCATCTGTTCCTCACCACAGATGAATCTCATAGAAGAAATTAAAAAAGGCTCTCACAAGAGAGCTAGAAGAAAAATGGGAAAAGGAGAGGGAGGCTGGGCAAGAGAATCTGGAGAAATCATCCCACTCACTTATAGACAAAATGCAAAAAGAAATCAAATCCTTGAAAAATAGGATTAGTGAACTGGAAACAGAAAATAGCTCTCTAAAGAATAAAATTGGCGAAATGGAAAAACATTCCATAGAACAAATTGGACAATTAGAAAAAGATATTAAAAAAACTGAATGAAGAAAACACTTCATTGAAAATCAGAATAGAACAAATGGAATTTAATAACTCGAGGAGACAAGAAGAATCAGTCAAGCAAAACCAAAAAAATGAAACAATGGAGAAAAATGTGAAATACCTTCTTGGGAAAACAACAGACCTGGAAAATAGGTCTAGGAGAGACAATCTGAGAATTATTGACCCCAGAAAATACGATGAAAAAAGAGCCTGGACACTATTTTCCAGGAAATTATCAAAGAGAACTGCCCAGAAGTCATAGAAACAGAGGGTAAAATAGACATTGAAAGGATTCATCAATGACCCACTGAAAGGGATCCTAAAATCAAAACACCAAGAAATATAGTGGCCAAATGCCAGAACCCTCAAACAAAGGAAAAAATACTCCAAGTAGCTAGAAAACCAATTCAAAAATAGAGGAGCCACAAAAAGGATCACCCAAGATCTAGCAGCATCCACATTAAAAGATCAAGGGCCTGGAATATGAATTTCTGAAAGGCTAGAACCTGTAAAACAAAATAATTTACCCAGCCAGAATGAGCATCTTTTCCAGGGAAGTATGGTCCAACGAAATAAGAAATTTCATCTATTTTTGGTGAAAAACAGAACTTAACAAGAATTTGATCTGCAAATATAGAACTAAGAAAACCAAAAGGTAAAAAATAAATCTTGGGAACTATATTTCTCAAAGATGTATAAAAAAGACATGTATACCTTGTTCTAGAAATTAGAGGTGGAAAGGACATTGTATGAAAAAGGGAAAGTCAGGGTACTAATCCTCACAAAGAGGAAAGGAAACCCATTATATCTGAGAGAAAGAATGGAGGGGGAAATTGGAATTTTACCATAAGAATTGACTTTAAGAGAAAAATTTTAGACATATTCAATGAAGAAACTTCCCCATCTCACTGAAAAGTAAGGGAAAAGGAAAAGGAAAATAAGCCCAGAAGGGAACA
Source organism: Sarcophilus harrisii (assembly GCF_902635505.1). Lineage (NCBI taxonomy): Eukaryota > Metazoa > Chordata > Mammalia > Dasyuromorphia > Dasyuridae > Sarcophilus > Sarcophilus harrisii. Next base: position 154,211,400 of record NC_045429.1, read on the forward strand.
CGGAAACTGTGAGGGAAAGGAGAAGATAGGGGAGGAACCTAAGGTGGGGAGGAGGGATATACAAAGGAGGGCATGAGAAGCAAGGGCAACAAGTTTAATAGTGGGGGGGAAGGGAGGAAAGAAGGAGAAAAGCATAAAAGGGAAAGATGGGAACAGAATTGGTAATTTTAACAAAATGTAAACCCCCCAAAAAGGAAGAATTAGCAGAATGGATTAATAGCCAAATCCACAAATGTTGTTTACAGGAAACTAAAGCAGGGAACATGCAGAATAAAGTTAAAAGGATGGAACAAAATCTATATGCCGGTGTCAAAAAGGGAGCCTTCCTGATCCTGATAAAGCAAAAAACAAAAATTGATCTAATTAAAAGAGATAGAAGGGGACTTATCTTGCAAAGGGAGCATAAATAATGAAGCAAATCAAATTAAAAATATGCACAAATTAATCAAATTTTAAAAAGAGAAATTAAGAGGAGCTGCAGGAAGAAATAGATAGCAAAATAATAGTGGGAGATCTCAACCTTGCACCTCAGAATTAGATAAATCAAACCACAAAATAAAAAGAAAGAGCCAAAGAAAATAGAATACTAGAAAAGTTAGATATGATAGACATCTGGAAAAATGAAATGGAGAAGAAAGGATACCTTTTCACAGTTCTGGAACCTATACAAAATAGACCTATATTAGGACAAAAAAATTTCAAACCAAATGCAAAGGCAGAAATATAAATGCATCCTTTTCAGACCACAAGGCAAGAAAAATTACACTCAACAAAAACGAGGGAAAAGAACCAAAAAATTGGAAACTAAATAACTTACTTTAAAGAATGATTGGGTGAAACAGCAACTAGAAACATAATTAATAACTTACCCAAGAAAAACAAAATGAGACATCATATCAAATTTGTGGATGCTGCCAAAGAATAAAAATTTAATCTTAGAGGTCTACTTGCATAAAATAGAGAAAGAGAAGGTCAATGAATTGTGCTTGCAACTAAAAATGCTAGAAAAGAAACACGTTAAAAACCCCTAGTCAAACACTAAACTTAAAATTCTAAAAATAAAAGGAGAGATCAATAAAATTGAAAGTAAAAAACTATTGAATTAAGTAATAAAACTAAGACTTGGTTCTATGAAAAAAAAACAACAAAATAGACAAACTCTTAGTAAATCTAATTTAAAAAAGGAAACAGGAAAATCAAATTGTTAGTCTTAAAAATGAAAAGGGAGAACTTGCCACTATTGAAGAGGAAATTAGAGGAATAATTAGGAATTACTTTGCCCAACTTTATGCCAATAAATTCGACAACTTAAATGAAATGGAAGAATACCTTCAAAAATATAGCTTGCCCAGATTAACAGAAGAAGAAGTAAATATCTTAAACAGTCCCATCTTACAAAAAGAAATAAAACAAGCTATTAACCAACTCCTTAAGAAAAAATCCCCAGGACCAGATGGATTTACATGTGAATTCTATGAAACATTTAAAGAACAATTAACTCCAATGCTATATAAACTATTTGAAAAAAATAGGGATTGAAGGAGTCCTGCCAAACTCCTTTATGACACAGACATGGTACTGATACCTAAACCAGGTACGCTGAAAACAGAGAAAGAAAATTATAGACCAATCTCCCTAATGAATATTGATGCTAAAATCTTAAATAAAATATTAGCAAAAAGATTACAGAAAATCATCCTCAAGATAATACACTATGACCAAGTAGGATTTATACCAGGGATGCAGGGCTGGTTCAATATTAGGAAAACTATTAGCAATATGACAGGAAAAAATAATGATGATTGTTTGAGGGGATGTGGGAAAACTGGGACACTGATACATTGTTGGTGGAGCTGTGAATGAATCCAACCATTCTGGAGAACAATGTGGAATTATGCCCAAAAAGTTATCAAACTGTGCCTACCCTTTGACCCAGCAGTGTTTCTCTTGGGCTTATACCCCAAGAAGATACTAAAGAAGGGAAAGGGACCTGTATTTGCCAAAATGTTTGTGGCAGCCCTGTTTGTAGTGGCTAGAAACTGGACAATGAATGGATGCCCATCAATTGGAGAGTGGTTGGGTAAATTGTGCTATATGAATGTTATGGAATATTATTGTTCTGTAAGAAATGACCAGCAGGATGAATACAGAAAGGCTTGGAGAGACTTACATGAACTGATGGTAAGTGAAATGAGCAGAACCAAGAGATCATTATATACATCAACAACGATACTGTATGAAGATGTATTCTGATGGAAGTGGATTTCTTTGACAAAGAGACCTAATTCAATTTCAATTGATCAATGATGGACAGAAGCAGCTACACCCAAAGAAATAACACTGGGAAATGAATGTAAACTGTTTGCATTTTTGTTTTTCTTCCTGGGTTATTTTTACCTTCTGAATCCAATTCTCACTGTGCAACAAGAAAAATGTTTTGTTCTGCACACATATATTGTATCTAGGATATACAAGACATATTCAACATGTATAGGACTGCTTGCCATCTAGGGGAGGGGGTAGAGGGAGGGAGGGGAAAAATCAGAACAGAAATAAGTGCAAGGGATAATGTTGTAAAAAATTACCCTGGCATGGTTCTGTCAATAAAAAGTTATTATAATAATAAAACAAACAAACAAACAAAAACAAAAAAAGAATTTCTCTTAAAAAAAAATTCCCTTGATAGTCTTGACATATTGTTCTTCCAGATAAATTTTGTTGTGTTTTTTTCCCTAATTCCATTAAAAATTCTTTGGTCATTTGATTGGTATAGTACTGAAGAAGTAGACAAATTTATGCAGAATTTTCATTTTTATTATATTAGTTTGGCTTAGCCATGAACTATTGATATTTTGCCAGTTGTCTAGATCTGATTTTATTTGTATGAGCGAGGTTTTGAAATAGTGTTCAATTTTTGGGTTTGTCTTGGTGGGTTGACCCTCACATATTTTATTTGTCTACATTAATTTTAAATGGAATTTGTCTTTCTATCTCTTGCTGATGGGATTTGTCAGTAATATATAGATATGTTGAAGTTTGTGCTTGCTTATTTTATTTCCTGCAACTTCACTATAACTGTGAATTTTTTTTGAGTATATTTTTGGATGATTTTCTAGATTTCTCTAAGTATATCATCATATCACCTGCAAAGAGTGATATCTTCATTTCCTCATTGCTTATTCTAATTATTTTAATTTCTTTTTATTTTCTTATTGCTAAAGCTAACATTTCTATTTCAATGTTGAATAATAGTGGTGATAATAGTGGCATCCTTGTTTCACTCCTGATCTTATTGGTAATATGTCCAGCTTCTCTCCATTACAAATAATGCTTGCTGTAGATTTTAGATAGGTATTGCTTATTCTTTTAAGGAAAGTTCCTTTTATCCTTATACTCTCTAGTCTTTTTATTAGGAATGGGTACTGGATTTCCTCAAAAGATTTTTCTTCATTTATTGAGATTATCATATGATTTCTGTTCTTTTGTTGTTGTTGTTATTATTGATGTGATTGTTCATGGCAATACTTTTCCAGATATTGAACCAGTTTTTCATTACTTGTATAAATCCTACTTGGTCACAGTGCATTATCATGCTGATGACTTGCTGTAATCTTTTTTCTAATATCTTATTTGAAATGTTTGTCTCAGTATTCATTAGAGAGATTGGTCTGTAATATTTTTTCTCTGGCCCTTCCTGGTACAGGTATCAATGAAATATTTGTTTCATAGAAGGATTTTAGCAGTACTCATTCTTTACCTCTTTTTCCAAGTAGTTAACCTTGTATTGGAATTAACTGTTCTTTAAATGTTTGGTAAAATTCATTTGTGAATCCATCCGGCCCTGGAGATTTTTTTTAGGGAATTCAGTAACAATTTGTTCAATTTCTTTTTCTAAAATAGGACTATTCAGGTATTTTATTTCCTGTTCTATTAACCTGGACAATTTATATTTTTGCAACTATCCATTCATTTTGTTTAGATTGTCAGATTTGATACCATAGAGTTTGGCAAAATAGCTTCTAATTATTATTCTAATTTCATTTTTATTGGTGGTAAGTTCAACCCTTTCATTTTTGATCCTGGTGATTTTTTTTTATTTCCTTTTTCTGAACAATTTAACCAAAGTTTATCTATTTTGTTACATTTGTCATAAAACCAACTCTTAGTTTTTTTTATTAGTATAATAGATTTCTTAGTTTCTATTTTATTATTCTCTCCTTTAAATTTCAAAATTTCTAATTTGTTATTTAATTGGAAGTTTTTAATTTGTTCTTTTTTGTAGCTTTTTTTAGTCATATTCCTAATTCATTGATCTCCTTTTTCCCTATTTTATTTATATAGCTATTTAGAGATATAAAATTTTCCCAAAGAACTTTGCTGCTTCCCATTGATTTTGGTTTGTTGTCTTATTATTGTCATTTTCTTGGATGAAATTATGGATTTTTTCTCTGATTTTTTTAACCGATTCATTTTTTAGAATTAGATTATTTAATTTACTTTTTTTTGTATATCTTTCCCTGGCTTTTTCTCAAATATAATTTTTATTCCATTGCATTCTGAAAAGGAAGTGTTTTCTATTTCTGCTTTCTGCATTTGATTGTGAGGCTTTATAACCTAATACATAGTCAGTTTTATATAGGGGCCACATAGTATTGAGAAAAAGATATATTCAAAAACCAAATGAGAGACATTGAAGAAAAACTAAAGAAAAAATTAAAATCATACAAGAAAACAAGAATATTATGAAAAATAACCATTTAGAAAAGGAAATACAGAGTCTCAAATATGAAAATGTCTTTAAAAGTTAGAAATGGGCAAAGGGAAGCCAGTGAAGTTATGGGAGACCAAGAAATAACAAAACAGATTATAAAGAATGAGAAAATAGAACAGAATGTGAAACACCTGATAAGAAAAACAACAGATCTACAGAACAGATCAAGAAGAGAAAATATAAGAATAATTGAACCACCAGAAAGTTTTGAGCAAAAAGAGAACCTTGACACAATAATGCAAGAAATAATCCTGGAAAATTGTCCTGGAGTGATAGAACATAAAAGGAAAGTAGAAATAGAAAAAAAAATCACCAATCACTATATTAATGATATCTTTTGTGGAAAACATACAGAAATAACATTGCCAAATTTCAAAAATCCCAGACTAAAGAGAAAAATTTGTTAGAAACAAACAAACAAAAAATTCAAATATGCTGGAGCTACAATTAGAATTATAAAACAATTATCAGCAGCTACAATAAAGACCATAGATCCTAGAATTATATCTACCAACAATCAAAAGAATTCGGCCTGGGGCAGCTAGGTGGTATGGTGGATAGTATACCAGCCCTGAAATCAGGAGGAACTGAGTTCAAATCTAGCCTTAACACTTTTTAGCTGTGTGAGCCTGGGCAAGTCACCTAATCCCAATTGCCTCAGAAAAAAAAAAAAAAAAAAAAAAGTAAGCCTGAGGCCAAAATATTATATCCAGCAAAATTATCTATAATTTTGAATGAGAAAAAAAAATGGACCTTCAAAGAACTTACAGATTTTCAGGACTTTCTATCAACCCAACCTGAATTTAACAGAAAATTTGACATACAAAAGACAATCAAAATTCAGTTTTTAGGAACAAGGACAAACAGTTTTAACACGGACAAAATTTTTCTTACATGGGAAATGTATATTATATGTTTAAGATTCAAGTCAACAATAAGGCACCTCAAAAGAAATATTGGCACAGTTAAGGTAAAAATAATTAACATGTTATGCAAATGAGGTCCAGAACATGGCTCTCTTCAACACTGAGATGATCCAGGCCAGTTCCAATGAGTTCTTGCTGCGCAAGATAACTGTATAAATATGTGTACATATGTTGGATCTGACATGTGTTTCAGCATATTTAACATGTTTTGTACTACTTGCCAGATAGAGGAGGGGGTAGGGAGAAGGAGGGGGAAATTTGGAACAAAAAATTACACAAGGGTCAATGTTGGAAAAATTACCCATGCATATGCTTTGTAAATAAAAAGCTTTAATAACTTAAAAAAAATGAGGTCTAGAGAAAAATGGACACAGAGGCACTAGAAAGGAGAGAAGGACTAATAGTCCCCAAAACCTATTCACATCAGGAATGGGTTTAATAGGAAATACTACATATATACCATTAAGGGAACAGCACCTTCCAAAATCTGTAGAGAAATAAGGAAGCAGGAATGGGCAGATTAGGAAGCAAAGAGTGAGAGAAGATAAGGAAGGGATCCTCAGGTAGTGTGAGGTTAAGTAATAGCAAGGTCATTATGGGGTACAATTTAATTAAAGAGTCAGCAGAAATAGGAAAGATGTTTATATGTAGGGTGAGTGTGCTTGTGTATGACATATATGTATGTAATATATATATATATATATATGTATTCATATGTATATCTGCAGGTATATATGTATATGTATATGTATACATAAATATATCTTTATATATAACTGCAGCTTTCTTGGGGGGGTAAAAGGGGGAAAATAATAAAGTAAATAAGGTGTTCAGCAGAGCACCAAAGAACAATTTACAAGGACACTCATGAATATAATTTCTTGTACATATATGTACAAGAATTTTTCATTTTTTCTTTTTTTTTATTTCATTTTTTCTTACTGTTTTTTTTCAAATAAAATAAATTAAAAATCTTTCTCATTACTAGGGAAGTTAAAAGTAAGCATGGAAAGGAAACAGAAGTATAAATTGAATATGATGGCATAGTTATCAAAAAAATAAAATTAAAGGATGAAAAAGAAGAATGATCTAAGAGAAGAGGAAAGGGCAAGGATGTCATGACATAGAAGAGGCCTGAAAGATATTTTATAAAATAGAAAGAAATGAAGGAAGCAGGGAGCATAAGAAACTCACTGTCATCAGAACTGGTTAAAAGAAAGAACAATATAAACCTTATGTTGAGTGTAAAAATCTATCTTAGCATACAGGATAGTAGGAAGGGAGAGGGATGCATAAAGGAGATGGAGGGCTAATTGTAAGGAGGACAATGGGGGAAAGTAAAAATGAGAAATAAAACACTTTTGAGAATGGATAGAATAAAATAGTGAGAGAATAGAATAAACAGTGGGAAATAGAATGGAGAGAAAGACATAGTTGATAACAATTACTGTTAAAAATAATTTACAGTGAGTTTCTCTGATAAAGATTTCATTTCTCAAACACATAAAAATGGATTCTCATTTACAGATATAAGAGCCATTCCTCAGTTGGTAATGATTAAAGAATATGAACAAGCAGTTTTCAGATAAATTAAAACTTTTTTAATATTATATGAAAAAGGATCTATTGCTTTATTGTTGGGAGAAAATGCAAATTAAAACAACTCTTGGCTACTCCAACATAATTGTCAGATTGGTTAATATGGAAGGAAAGGAAAATTACAGATGTTATAGGGATGTCGAAAAACTAAAACATTAATGTCCTATTGGTCAAATTGTATGCTGATTCAACAATTGTGAACAGCAATTTTGAATGATATACAAAGTGCTATACAACCATTTGACCAAGTAGTAACAGTACTAGTCCCGTGTCCCAAAGCAATAAAAAAGGAAAAGGATCTATATGTGAAAAAAAAAGAAGGTTTATAATAGCTCTTTGGGCCATGGAAAAAATTGGAAAGGACTGTTCATCAATTGGGGAGTGACTAAATAGGTTGTTGTCTATAACTGATGAAATATTCTTCTTCTATGAGAAATCATGAGCAAATTGCTTTCAGAAAAAAAAAGCATAAAAAGACTGATGTAAACATGAACTGATATAAAGTGAAATGAGCAGAATCAGAAAAAATGTACACTGTAACAACAATATTATATGATGATCTACTATAAATCATTTAGCTATTCTCAGCAATCCCATAATAAAAGATAGGTCTATGGGATTTTTTTATGAAAAGTGCGGTCTATTTGCAGAGAAAGAACTAATAGAATATACATGCAAAGCAAAGGTATTTTTTCTTTGTTTTCTGTAGTGTTCTCTTCTTTTCTAAAATATGATGGTTCTCTGGGAGCAGATTTCTTGGGGGGCTTTTGGAGACAGCCTTAGTTTCAGTTCCAATCAATAATCACTTCAAATGCAGACAGTTGTTAAAATCCAAACATTTATTTTCTCCTTCCAAGTCTTGTCTCTCTCCTTGGGTTAGATTTCTTAGAGGCCTCTCTGCTTGGTTCCAAGAGCTCTTTGCAGCTTGTCCTTTGCCTCTGCCAGCTTCAGCCTCCAGATCTCTCTGAATCTTGGTTCCACTCTTCTCCACTGACTGAGTTCTGGCTCTGTCAATCTTCCAAACTGATTTACTTCACTGACTCCTCCACTGACTGACTCCTGACGGAGGTCTAAGAGCTTCTTATAAATGATCTCTTAAAGGTGTGAACCCAAAGGTTGACTCCTCCTCTGAGAGAGTGGGATTTTGGAAGGTGTAACTTTTTGAATCTCCTGGACTTGTGAATTCTAATATGTGAGCTAATGTGTGAACTCTCAAAGGTGTAAACTTAAGCATTGTTTCTATCAATTCCAGTGAGTTAACACTTTGTAAGGATTCTAACAGCTTTCTTTATTTTTCTTGTATTTTTTTTGTCTGTGTTTTTATTTTTCAAAGAATAAGTTACATAGAAATAGGTTTTGCATAACTACACATATAATACCTTTGTTTTGTTGCTTGCCATCTTAATCAGGGAGTTAGGGAAAGGATATAGAGAATTTGGATTTTAAAATTTGAATAAAAAAGAATATTAAATTATTTTCACATGTAACAGTTAATCATAAAATATTACATAAAATTTTAAAAGGAAACAAAAAGCCCAAATATGACCTCATTTGACCATCACAAGAAATCTTGTAAATAGACACAATTATTATCCCCATTTTACAGGTGAGGTAACTGAGGAATTCACAGATTTAATTCTGTGGAGAAAAGGAAATTTAATTCTAGGAGAAGAGGAAAGAGCTGCATATCTGGGAAGTATTTGAGAGGAGATTTTAATTTCAAGTCTTTATGAGTCCAAACATGGTGTTCTGCTACAATGCTACTTAGCAGGTTAGTGGGATCATAGACCAATTACTGCCATTAAAAAAATTTTATAATGAAATATTACAAATCTTTAATAAAGCTTACTCCTACTTTTACTAATAGATTATTTTTAAACATACTTTCACAACAATTTTATTTCAATTCTAAAAATACTGCAACTTAGTGAAAAAACATGATTGCCATCAATATTTTTAATTAGAAGCATATAGTTGTTATGTTTTCTATAAGAGTAACTTTGTAATTTTCCAGGAAGAACAAAACCATGTTTTAAAATTTATAATATAATGTAGCAGTGAAGATCAGGACTCCTCAAGGTAAGCCCAAGGCAAGTTAGATATGGTCACATTTTTATTTTTTGGAATTTGGTTAATAGTATTTTTCTGATAAACTTTGGCTAGACGGTGCCATCTGCACCCACAAAAAGAATTATGGAGATTGAATATAAATCAATATATGCTGTGTTCATTTATTTTTCTGCTTTTTATCTCTTCCATGTTTTTCCCCTTTTGTTCTGATTTTTCTCTTCCAACATAATTCATAAAACAATGTGTATTAAAAATAAATAAATAGATAGACAAGTGAATAAATAAGGAAAAAGGGGAAAAAACACAATAACGGCAGTCTATACCTCAACAATATATGAAATATACGGGTACTCCTGGTCCTGGTATAGGATAGTACAATCTGGATCTCATAGCAGCCTGACTATGTACATGCATATCTTCCAAGTAGTGGTTCCAGCAATTCCAGGGGCTAAATATTATCTTCCCAAATGCTACACAATGACTACTCTCTGGAGCAACAGTCCATAGCCTCTAAATATCAGGAAAATGAAACAATGATTTATGCTCATCAATGCACCAAAAAAAAAAAAAAAAAAAAAAAAAAAAAGAGTCATGGCATTTTACATGTCAGGAACATGAATACTAGTGATACAGAGGCAAAATGGAAGAGTACTTTCCTTCAATGATTGTATAGAGGATTATAGGTAGATAGATAGATAGATAGATAGACAGATAGATAGATAAAGAGTTGGATGGATAGATAGATAGATAAATATGTTACAAGGTAGTTAAGGAGACAGGACACTAGCAGCTGGGGGAAACAGGAAATGCTTCACAGTGTATATAAAGCATGAGCTGAACTTTTAAAAATGAAATAATTCTATAAGATTGAGGAAAAGAAGAAATAAATTTTAGGTATAGGGAACAGACAGAGCAAAAACAAGGAAAAGGCGGGGGTAGAAGTCATATATAGAAACATTAAAAATTCTAGTTTGAATAAGCTATACCTTAAAGGACAGATATAGACTTTATAGTGACTCTGAAAAGTGAATTTGAGGTCATATTTGAAAGAAATAAAATGCCAATAAAAAGAATTTTATATATTATACTAGATTCAAAAGGGAACCATTGCAGTTTAGTGATTAAAGGAGTGATGTGACCCAACTTTTACTTAATGAAAATTACCAGGGGATTTTGGTGAAGAATCAATTACAATAAAGTAAAATGTGAATAAGAGGGACTATTTAGGAGCCTATTGAAATATATAAGCAAATTGATGATGATCTGAGCTAAGGTAATAGTGATATGAATAATGAAATATGGGAGAAAAGATGTCAATGTAAGAATGCCTGGATATGGCAACTGACTAGCTATGGATTATGAGTATGAGAAAAGGGTTGAAAATAGGGGATAATGTCATTATGAACTTTAAAACTACAAACATGATTGTGCCCCCACAATAAATAGAAAAAGTCAGAAAAAATAATATACTTTAGGGGAAAGAAAAGCTTTCTATGTTAGAAATAATGAGTTTGAGCTGCTCAATAAGAAGTTGGTGGCTTAAGACTAGTCAGGAGAAAGACCGAGACTGATATATAGATATAGATATAGATATATATATAGAGAGAGATTGGAAACAAAGCAGTTAAATCCATGAAGTCAGATGAGGTCCTCCCAAGAGAGAATGTTCAATGAGAAAAGAGTCTAGCACAGAATCTTTCCTATAAGCAAAATTAAAGGACATGATATGGATGAATCAGAAAAAAAGACTGAGAAGAAATGTTTAGAAATGTAGAAGGAAAACAGAAGAGAATGTTATCAAAAATCTCTGCTCTAGCACCTACCAAAAGAAAAAAATAGGTAGGAATACTAGGAAAATAAAGCTAGGAGGAAAACCACAGAAAAAGATGAAGATGGGTGATTAACAGACAAAAAAGGTGTATGAGAATAAAGTAAATAACAACTAGAGTAATATTACCCTGAAGAACATTAAAAGGCCAATGATCCCACATTTAGTGGTATGATTAATATTGTAACTAGAGAATATTTGATGATACATACTTCTATAATCTTGTTAGATACATGGAAGATGATTATGAGGAAGTATAAAATTCACTGTCAGATATTCTTATGTAAACTAACCATCTGTTTATTATTCTAAAGTTTGGTTCATGGGGCTGAAAATGATATCTAGATGGGGAAACATGAATAAAATATTTTAATGGGAATAAAAATACCTATAATAGTTCTGTATGTGGGTTTTATGAGGATCTGATAATTTAGTTACAATACTTTCAAAAACTTTAAAGTACTACCTAAATGTCAGCTGTCCCTACTAGGGTAATAAAACATAAGAAGGATTAACAAGATTATCCTTAATCAAAAGTTTCTTCTAGTTTTGCCTCTCTAGGGTTCAAAAAGATAGAACCATATGATATTATCCCAGGACAAGTCCTTAATTACATTCCAGAAGATGTTCTAATAATTTTCATGAAAGCTTTTGGCATTAGTAAGAAAATCTAGCAGAGACTGGTGAAAGCAGATAAAAAAAAAAAAAAAGGTTCCCATTGTCTCCTTGAATTTCTAGAAAAAGTGTCCTATATTATCCAATTGGAGACACTAAAGTAGAGGGTAGACTCATCTGACAGTTTGTCCTGTCAGATGAAATAAAATAAAATTTCTCCACCCAGCCTTTAATGTGTCCCAACTGGGACAAGGGTGTGTGTGTGTATGTGTATGTATGTGTATGTATTCTTGTTGTGTGTGTGTGTCTTTGTGTATCTATGTTTGTGTCTGTGTGCCTTTGTGTTTGTATGTTAGTAATTTGATTTCTGTCGAAAGCACTATCAAGTCCTTTGTTTGCCTAGGTAAATTATGGGACTCCATTTATGCTAACATAATTCTATCAAGTAATACGATCCATTACCTGTTCTTTGCTACCATAGGTGGAAAAGAGACAAAAAGAGTTTGTTTGGGTTGGATAACAATGGTGCATCTGCTATACTTCTTCACTTCCAGCATTTATGTCACATTGAGCATGTAAAGTGACATCTTGTTTCATCACATAATAACTGTCAAGCTTCTTCCCAAAATTTATAGAGAAATTAATACCAAATGAGACCACTGAGTATATATGGAACACAAGAAAATATATCCTTTCAGTGATATGAATTATCAACTCTGCTGAATTTTTGTGTCAGCCTTTTGACTCCCTAAATCTATGCTTCATGTATTGGTCCAAGAAATATATACCTCGACTCATTCTTCTCTGGAGAGTAAAAAGCTTTGTCAAGGTGCCAACTTACATGTTTCTGACCACATTTGACATGAGGGATTTGGGGGCTTACTTAGAATGATTTGAGTTATTTGGGGTGACAACCAGATTATGGCTTTTAGCACCAATATTGTTGTTCTAAGCTTACTGCCAGAAACATAGAACTCATGTTTAAATGTATCTTTATAAGTTTGTAAATCATACATAAGCTTATCATAAGATTGGTTGCAAAATGACATATTTGTGGGGAAAAAGAACTTTACAAGATTACATACTAAATTACAGAGATTTTATTCAGAATCTGAGAAGGTATGACACATTGATAAAACTATAAAAAAGGATTAAATTAATGTAGTTTGAAAATAATTATTCCATTTCATCATTATGGCAACCCTGTGAGGTATATAGAAAGTAGTATTACTATGACCATTTTATAGATGAGAAATCTATAGATCAAAACGTTCAAAGAGTTTATGAGCATAAAGCAAGTTGAAAGCAAAGTAATTTTGGTAGGTACTGGGAGGTACATTATTGATATAGATAGGTGATACAATGGATAGAATAATGAATTTGGATTCAGGAAGGTAAAATTTTGAATCTTATATCTGACAATTAAAAGCTATATAATCTTGGCTGGGCAAGTCACTTAACCTATTACAGCCTCAATTTTACCATCTATAAAGTGTGAATAGCAATAAAACCTAACTCAAAGGGCTGTTGTGGAAATTAAATGAGTTACTTAATCAAAACACTTTTAAAACCTTGAAGTTCTATATAAATACTAGCTATTAAAGATCATTAAGTATGATCCTTCATTCTGAAATAAAGAAATAAATACCTATAGAAGATGTATGACTGGACCGAGGTCTCACAGAACGTTAGTAGCAGAGCTGGGGTCAGAACCCAGAATTTCTAACTCCTAATCATTTTTTTATTACTACATAAACTCCTTTAAAATGTATATCCTGGAACCCAAGTATCCTTCCTCATAATTTCAGGTACCATTAATCACAATTCTCTTTTTCAAATGCTATTTTAAAATAATTAATATAAATAGATACTGTATTACTACTCTTTTCCCCTCTTATTTTGGCAGTGAATATTTCACACCCACTGGCAAGACTGACCAAAACTTCATAGCTGAACAAATTTAATTTCTAACTTGACCCTTACACCAAGGTTAAACAGTATTTAATTTTACTGAAAGGAGTAAAAATTGAAATCTCCCACAGCACCTACATTACCTTGACACAGCATAATTCACTAAAATGTAAATACAGATCTTCAATGAATCTCCAACATTTTCATTTGTCATGTAAGTCTTTTGCAAAAGGGATTTTGTAATGAATTTCTTTCCAGAGTTCCATGAATACATTTATTATTCTGTATTTTCTCTTTGAAAAGTGATCACATAAGAACTAGAAAGGGAACTAAATATATCTGTCTGGCTTCTATGATGAGCAAAATGACTGCTGTGGAGTGTCAGAGTTAGCAACAGTTCTATCATAGCTGAAATGGCACCGCCAAACAGTGAAATGAGAATATTTAATATCTAAATTCATAGGTCACCAACCCTGTGCAATATGCTTTTTTTATTGCTGTTGATCCTTCAACTATGCGTTTTCTGGCTTCAGAAGTTCAAGTACACAGTACAAGAAAAAAAAAAAAAAAAACAACTAAGAACAAGCCATAATCAATCTCACAATAATGTCACTTAGCTGGTACAATAGTAAGAAATACTTAATAATTTGCACTGTTAACACCACTCTGTTTCAACACTGTTACCTGGCACTGCATTTTGGTATGATGATCATCTGTTTCTCTGGATTTCACAATTACACGAGGTAATAAGCCAGAGACTGGGCTGGATCATCAGAGATGTCTATTTTAATGAGAAAGCCAGGAGGCAGGAAACAGAATATTAAGCAATAATATAAAGTGAGGGAAATTTACACAAAATTTGGCCAAATAAATTATATTAGAATATTTCATAGATCCCTATGAAATCTTTGAAAGAATGTTGGAGTTATATATAGGAAAGCTCTAAATAGAAAGAATTCCATTTCTAACAGATTGTATTTATGTCACCATCACTTAGTTATTTCAACACTCTGAGATTCACTTTATAAATCTGTAAAGTTGGGATAAGAATATTTGTAGTAATTATTATGTGATATTAATTTGAGGATTTCCCAAGAAAATGTTAGTGTCTTTATCATAGGGACTGTATTCATTTTTGTCTTTGTATCAATACTATCTACAACAGTTTTTAATATATAATTTAGTATTAAATTATTTTTTTTGTTAAACATTTGCAATTCTTCTATATATATTTCCACATTTATAATGCTGCACCAAAAAATCATATCAAAAAGGAAAAAAAAAAGAGAAAAAAAGCAAACAACAACAAAAAGGTCAAAATACTATGTTGTGATCCCCATTCAGTCTCCATAGTCATCTTTCTGTATGCAGATGGTTCTCTCTATCACAAGTCTATTAGAACTGGCCTGAATCACCTTATTGTTGACAAGAGCCACATTCATCAGAGTTGATCATAATACAATCTTCTTGTTGCTTTGTACATTGCTGAAAAGATTTTTTAACCTTGAATTTGGATGCTATGGTTCATTGAACTGCCATTTCTTTTTAATTTTTTTCCAATTATATATGAACACAATTAAACTCATTTTTAAAAATTTGCTATTTTAAATGTTCTTTCTCCTTCCTTAATCTCCCCTATCCCTAAAATGATAAGCCATTTGATATATTATACATGTACAATCATGTAAAATATATTTCTATATTTGTCATGTTGTAGAAGAGGAAAAGGATTAAAAGAAAAAATTAAAATAAAGTGAAAAATAATACTTAATTCTGCATTCAGATTGCACCAGTACTTTCTCTGCATGTGGATAGCATTTTTTATCATGAGTCCCTTGAAATTGTTTTGGATCATTGTATTGCTAAGGGTGTCCAAGTCAATCACAGTTGATCATCATCTTTTGGTTCTGCTTAGTTCATTTTCCATCAGTTATTGTATGTAAGTCTAGGGAATTTCATTTTCAAAGCAATAAATGTTCTAAAATCAAGAATAAAGAATGTCTGAAGTTCAAAAGAGCCATCAGCAAACAAATTCAGATTAAGCAAATCCAGAAATGTCCTAGTTATTGATTGTTGAGACTAAAGATTTAAAATGTGCAGTATACATATTCTATGAGGTTTTTTTTTTTTTGGTATTATGTATAAATGGTTCAAGATGATTTTCTTAAGTCTTAGTCACTTTTTAACACCTTTATCCATTCTCAAATCCCTACCTAATTTCTCTACCACTAATAATCCTCCATACTATCACCACATACATTTTCATAACAATAATGTATGTTGAAGTAAGCAAAACCTCCACATTGGTCATAATCACAATTTTACATTTCATTATTTATTATGTTTTTCTCTTCTCATGTGAGACTAGATGTCTGTTTCAATAATCAGTCCTCCGAAATCAGAATTGATGACTGAATGAATCAATTTCAGGTTTTTTCTTTTTGAGAATAAGATATAGTTGATCTGGCAACCTATAACTGAAACTTTTTCTTTGTTTGTTTTTAACTTGAACTTTTGTATCAGCATATAAAATATTTCATAATTTCAAGTAACATTTAAGATCATTGGCTTATTGATTTAGAACTGGAAGAGACCTGCAATGTGAAGCCCTGAAATAGTAAGGGTCTTGCACAGAGTCAAATAATCAGTAAACATTTGAGACAAGATTCAAATACAGGTCTTGCAACAATGCTAAAAGTTGCCACATTATCTGGCAGATCATTTAATCCACTTAATTCTCCATTTTCTGAAACTCCTGTCTGCATCTTTAGCTAATAAATCAGGATGCTTCAAGTTTTTGACAATCCTAGAGTCTGATTTTTTTATTCCATATTATTTATTTATAGATTGTGCTATTCATATCTGTACTGGCCCACAAATGTAAGGTAATTGTTAGAAAGTTTTCATTCTTTTTTGTAAGCCTCATTTTGAATTACTTATATTTGCTTTGTTGAACACTCCCCTTCAATCTCTATCATATTGCACATTGATTTTTCCACAAACAACATTGAATATAAGACTTCCATTGCCCTCCCACAAACTGTAAGTGCTAATAATACAGCTATATGAAAAAATGTCAATACACCAAAATGAGATGAAGTACAGTGCTATGATATTAAAAAATTTGATCCTAATTAATGAATTGTGTATCTTTGACAGATGAATAATGATTTGAGTATCTAAAAGAAGTGGATCATTAATAAAATATTCACAGACAGTAATTTAAAAAAATTCAAGCAACCAATCATTGGGCCCATCTGGAAGGAGAGGAAAGGAGAAAAGACATTTAGTACCATGTAGCTGCTGTTAAAAGACTATTAATAGATAATCTGGCTACCTCATAGGTATTTCTAGGGGGGAAAATCTTAAGGATAAAAGCACAATGGGGAGGGGAAATTTTCTATATTCTACAAATTTCATTTTAATGTCCCTGAAATCTTTTTGCTAGAAAACAGAAATGTAATAAAGTCACAAGTAATATAAGCATACTTTTCTACTCTTCCATTGTTCTTCTATTTCAGGATAATATTGGGATAAATTAGACCAAAATATTTCAAATGGCACATAATTATATGGGCATGACGTGATTATTAAATAAGAAGATTGCTTTTCATGTGTGGCTTAGTCTTTCAAATTTAATTATATGCACACATGTGTGTGGACATACATATATTCATAATCATCCATATGTACAAAGGTATACACACACATACACAGACATGCACAATGTATATAAGCACTTACATGTATCTGAACCAATGCACATGTATTCAAGGGCATATGTGTTTGTGTGTGTGTATATGTGTGTGTATGTATGTATGTATGTATATATGTGTGTGTATATATATATATATATGTGTGTGTGTGTGTGGTGTGTGTATGTATGTATATGTATATATATATATATATATATATATATATATATATATACACACATACACATAGACATATATAGATATCATTCCTAAATCTTGTTTTCTAGGAGCATCATTTATATATATTTATACATATACATCCATATACAAGTATACATACACATATATGCATATATATGAACATGAATATGTTTGTGTATATGTGTTTGTATGTATGTATAAAATTCTGGACTAACTAAATACAGAATTAAATTAAATGATCTGTCATAATCTTAAAAAAATAGCACCTATGAATAAATAAAAATGTTTTTAAATGTTGTTTAAAACATTTGTATTTCATGAATTATACACCTCTTCTTTTTTTTTCAGTTTTATTTTTATTTTTTAACTTTTTATTGACAGAACATATGCTTGGGTGATTTTTACAACATTATCCCTTGCACTTAGTTCTGTTCCAAATTTTTGCTTCAATCCCTCCACTCCCTCCCCTATAAGGCAAGCAGTCTTATACATGATAAATATGTTACAGTATATCCTAGATGGAATATATATGTGCAGAACTGAAATGTTCTCTTGTTGTATAGGAAGAATTGGATTCAGAAGATTAAAAATAACCTGGGAAGAAAAACAAAAATGCAAACAGTTCACATTTATTTCCCAGTCTTCCTTCTCTGAGTGTAGCTCCTTCTGTCCATCATAGATCAATTGGAACTGAGTTAGATCTTCTCTTTGTCGAAGATATCCACTTCCATCAGAATATATCTTCATATAGTGTCATTGTTGAAGTATATAAATGATTTCCTGGTTCTGTGCATTTCACTTAGCATCAGTTCAAATAAGTCTCTCCAAGCCTCTCTGTATTTATCCTGCTGGTCATTTCTTCCTGAAGAATGTTATTCCATAACATTCATGTACCGCAATTTACCCAACAATTGTCCAATTGATGGGCATTCATTCATTTTCCAGTTTCTAGCCACTAAAAAAGGGCTGCCGAAGACATTTTGGCACATAGAGTTTCTTTTCCCTTCTTTAGTGTTTCTTTGGGATATAAGTCCATTAGTAGCACAGTTTGATAAATTTTGGGGCATAATTCCAGATTGCTCTCCAGAATGGTTGGATTCATTCACAACTCCACCAACAATGCATCAATGTCCCAGATTTACCATATCGCCTCCAACATTCATCATTATTTTTTCCTGTCATCTTAGCCAATCTGACATGTGTGTAGTGGTATCTCAGAGTTGTCTTAATTTGCATTTCTCTGATCAAAACAAATAAAATAAAATAAAATACAAACAAAAAATGGTGATTTGGAACACTTTCATATGAGTGGAAATAGTTTCAATTTCATCATCTGAAAATTGTCTGTTCATATCCTTTGACCATTTATATCAATTGGAGAATGATTCGATTTCTTATAAATTAGAGTCAATTCTCTATACATTTTGGAAATGAGGCCTTTATCAGAACCTCTAACTCTAAAAAGGTTTTCCCAGTTTGTTGCTTCCCTTCTAATTTTGTTTGGAAGAATTTTGTTTGTACAAAGGCTTTTTAATTTGATGCAATCAAAATTTCTATTTTGTGATCAATAATGTTCTCTAGTCTTTCTTTGTTGGAATCTTTACAAAGTGTTAAGACATTGGAGTTTATAGAGACAATAGTTATCTGGTTTGGCATGGTTCAGTGTGATTGATTTGATCTTAGAAAGAGATATTTTGGGCCAGAACTTGAAACAAGGTACCAAGTGGAACTGATAGAACAATGCTTGTGCTCACACCTTTAGAGAGCTCATAAGTATCTAAATACTCAATGGAGTTCACATGTTTGGGAGAGTTCAGGGTTAGGGTTTTGCACTCTGGGAGATAACCCAGAATCCCTCTCCCTCCAGAAGACGGAGCTAACCTTTGGGAGATCACATATATAGAGGGAGCTCTTGGAGCTTGGGGACTGACTGGAGGTACTTACTTGAGGTACTTACTTGAGTAAGTTACTTGAGGAGTTACTAGAAACTCTGGGAGCTCGAGAGAGTTTTACTTGGAGTTAAAGAGAGCTCTTGGAACCCACAAGCCCTATCTTCGAGGCAGAGATTCCTCTTATCTTCTACCTTGGTGCTGGTTGGAAGATGAAGAAAGCAGAGGCAGAAGCCAACGACAAAGCTGCAAGATCCCTTGGAAGCAGGCAGAGAGATACGCCTGAGCTAACTGGGGATATTAAAGGACACAATAAAAGTTCAGTTCTTTTATCAGCTGGCTGCAATTTTGGAGTAATTACTTATTTCAACTGAGACTCAGGCTGCCTCCAGAAAACCTTCACACTTCTTTAATCACAAATTCTTTCCTCCACTACAAGTCTGAGAGGTAAACTATTCTATGTCCCTCTAATTTATTTATGATCTCGCTCTTTATGTCTAAATCATGGCACCATTTTGATCTTTTCTTGGTATATGGTGTTAAGTGTGGGTCCATTCCTAATTTCTGCCATACCAATTTCCAGTTTTCCCAGCAGTTTTTGTCAAATCATGAATTGTTATCCCAAAAGTTGGGATCTTTGGGCTTGTCAAACAGTAGATTGCTATAGTTATTGACTATCTTGTCTTGTGAACTTAACTTATTCCACTGATCAACTAATCATAATGAGTTCAATAGTCAATACCAAATGGTTTTGGTGACTGCTGCTTTATAATATAGTTTTAGATCAGGTACAGCTAGGCCACAATCATTTGATTTTTTTTTTCCATTAATTCCTTTGAAATTCTCGACCTTTTGTTCTTCTATATGAATTTTGTTGTTATTTTTTCTATGTCATTAAAATAGTCTCTAGGGAGTCTGATTAGTATGGCACTAAATAAATAGAATAGTTTAGGGAGTATTGTCATTTTTATTATATTCACTCAGCCTATCAAAGACCACTTAATATTTTTCCAATAAAGTATTTTGTAATTTTGCTCTTATAATTCCTGACTTTCCTTTGGTAGGTAGATTCCCAAATATTTTATGCTGTTGACAGTTATTTTGAAACGAATTTCCCTTTTTATCTCTTGCTGCTGGATTTTGTTGGTGATGTATAAAAATACTGAGGATTTATGTGGATTTCTTTTGTATCCTGCAACTTTGCTAAAGCTATGAATTATTTCTAATAGCTTTTTAGTAGAATCTCTGGGGTTCTCTAAGTATACCATCATATCATCTGCAAAGAGTGATAGTTTGGTTTCCTCGTTGCCTACTCTAATTCCTTTAATCTCTTTCTGGACTCATTGCTGAGGCTAACCTCTCTAATACAATATTGAATAATAATGGTGATAGTGGGCAACCTTTTTTCACTCCTGATCATACTGAAAAAAACTTTCAGTTTTTCTCCATTACATATGATACTTACTGATGGTTTTAAATATGTGCTCCTGATTATTTTCAGGAAAAGTCCATTTATTCCTATCCTCTCAAGTGTTTTTATTAGGAATGGATGTTGGATTTTATCAAATTTTTTTTCTGCATCTAGTGAGATGATCATATGTTCTTTGTTAATTTGGTTATTGATATAGTCACAAATGCTAATAGTTTTCCTAATATTGAACCAGCCCTGCATTCCTGGTATAAATCCTACTTGGTCATAATGTATTATCCTGGGGATGATTTTCTGTAATCTTTTTGCTAATATTTTATTTAAGATTTTAGCATCAATATTCATGAGGGAGATTAGTTTATAATTTTCTTTCTCTGTTTTCAACCTACCTAGTTTAGGTATCAGTACCATGTCTGTGTCATAAAAGGAATTTGGTAGGATTCCTTCTATTTCTATTTTTTCAAATAATTTATATAGGGGGGCGGAGCCAAGATGGCGGAGAAGACACACGCAACTTTCTAAGCTCTTCTCTTACCCTCTTTATCAATATTATATCGAGCCTCAAAATAGTCTTGACTGCTACAATTCATAAAGATAAGAAGTAGAACAACTCACGCTGAAAAAATCTGCAGTCTCACCAAAAAAGGTTGGTTCCAGGGACCAGGGGGAGATCGGCTCAGAGCAGGGAGAGAAGATTAGGGTTCCGAGGAGAGTCTCCAAACCTGAGGGTGAAGGCATCAGATCTCAGCACAAGCTCGCAGCCCCAACCCGCAGTACGGGCTTTTCCTTGGGGCAGTTGTGATCCTGCATGGCAGGAGGATGCAGCCCGGGTTAGCCTCCAATCTGAGCAGTGGGGAGCTCGGCTTGGGGCCATACAGCTTTTCCAGGGCCGATTTGCATTGGGCAGAGACACTGGGGCAGAGTTCTGGTTGGTCTGCTGTCTGCGGTCAGCTGCTAATACTCACAGTCCCACAAGAGGCTCCAGCCTGGGGCACTGACACTTTCACCCCTTAGTCTCTAGCCAAGGGCAATCGCTAACCCAATCAGCTCTACTAAGCAGTTTGATAGCTGGACCAGTGTTGAATCCACTTCCTGTTGGGGGAAGAGAAAACTCTCACTCAGAGCACTCCCATACCTTGGAGCCGGAAATCGGTTTACATCTCTCCCTGCTCTGCGGAGGAAGCTGGTAACCCCTTGCCTAGGAGACATACCCTAAAGGCTTTAAAACATGAATAAAAAGATGAAAAGAAAGATCTACAGCTTCTATAGCAGAAAAAGAGCAAGGTCAACAAACCTAGAAGAGACCTCAAACAGCAAAAATGCATCAGATTGTCCTCCTTTACATGATGCTCTCATAGAAGAACCATTAAAAGTCTCAAAAGAGAGTTAGAAGATAAATGGGAAAGGAAAGAAGCCTTACAAGAGAGCAACAACTTCCTGAAATACAAATTGGAAAAAGTAAAAAATCTCAGGAAAAGTAAGAATTGTGGAATTGGAAAAAATAAAGAATTCACTAGAAAGTAGGATTTGTGAATTGGAAAAGACAATGAAATACTTAAGAAAAGTAGAGATCCTGAATTGAAAAAGACAAAAGAACACGACTAAGAAAGTAGGATCTGTGAATTGGAAAAGAAAATAATTCCCTAAAAAAAAAAAATTAGTGAAATGAGAAAAAATTCCACAGACCAAAACAATACATTCAAAAACTCAATTGACATATACAGAAAGAAGTAAAAAAGCTAATAAGAAAAATAATTTTTAAAAATTAGAACTGAACAAATAGAAAACTAATGATTCATTCAGACAGCAAGAATCAGTCAACAAAAACAAAAAATGACAAACTGAAAAAAAAACCTGAATTATCTACTTGCAAAAAACGAAGACTTGAGAAAATAGATCTAGGAGAGATAATCTGAAGGATTATTGGACTTTCTGAAAACTATGATGAAAAAAAAGCATAGATACTATTTTACAAGAAATCATCAAAGAGAACTGCCCAGATGTAATAGAATCAGAAAGGTAAAATAGGCATTGAAAAATTCATCAAACACCTTCTGAAAGAAACCCTAAAATAAAACCCCAAAGGAATATTGTGGCAAAAATTTCCAGAAACCATCAGATTAAGGAAAAAATTTACAAGCAGCCAAAAAACCATTTAAATACTGAGGTGCCATAATAAGGATCACCCAAGATCTGGCTGCCCTCTACATTAAAGGAAATAAGGGACCTGAACATGATATTCCGAAAGGCATAAGAACTTGAGATGCAGCCAGAATAAACTACCCACTAAGTGAAGCATTTTCTTCCAAGGGAAGAAAGATGGACATTTAATGAAACAAATGAATTCCATTTGTTTCTGAAAAAAAAACCAGAACTAAACAAAAATTTGATCTCCAACCATAGAAATCAAGAGATGCAGAAAAGTAAAAATAACTCTTTGAGAATTGTATTTCTGTTGTGAATATATAAAAAATACATTTATAATTTGATTGTACTGATATAACATAAAAAGGAAGTATATATGAAAAGGAATGATGGCAGAATAAGGAAGTGACGGATAAAAAGAGGGAAACCACATCCCACAAAGAGGCTAAGAAACTTATCATATCTGAGGGAATTTAGAAGGGGAGGAACATTGAGAAATCTTACCCTCTCATCAGAGTTAGCTCAAGAAAAAATAATTGACATTTGTTTTAAGAGAAAATTCTCTCTACACTCATTAAAAACAGGGAGAGAAAAGGAAAAAAAAGAGTAATAAGGGAAGGAAGGGAAAGACTCAAAGGGGGGAGGAGGGATTATAAAGAGATATAATCGATACAAGAGGGTACATAAGTTTAAAAGGGGAAAGAGGTTGGGGAGGCAAAATAAGTAAAGCACAATCTGGGGGTTATTAGGATGGCAGGAAATACAGATTTAGTAATTCTAACCATAAATGTGAATGAGATGAACTCCCCCATAAAGAGGAGGCAGATAGCAGACTGGATCAAAAGTTAGAACCCTACAATATGTTGTTTACAAGAAACCCATTTAAAGCAGGGGACATATAGAGTAAAGGTAAAAGGCTGGAGCAAAATCTATTATGCTTCAGGTGAAGTCAAAAAGCTAGGGTACCCATCCTTATCTCAGATCAAGCAAAAGTAAAAATTGAATCTAATTAAAAGAGATAAGGAAGGAAACTACATCCTACAAAGGTAGCATAAAACAACGAAGCAATATCAATATTAAACATATATGCACCAAGTGGTATGGCATCCAACTTCCTAAAGGAGAAGTTAAGAGAGTTGCAAGAAGAAATAGACAACAAAACTGTAATAGTAGGAGATCTCAAACTTGCACTCTCTGAATTAGACAAATCAAACCACAAAACAAATAAGAAAGAAATTAAAAGAAGTAAATAGAATATTAGAAAAATTAGGTATGTTGGATCTTTGGAGAAAATTGAATGAGATAGAAGAATATACTTTCTTCTCAGCAGTTCATGGAACCTATTCAAAAATTGACCATATATTAGGACATAAAGACCTCAAAATTAAATGCAAGAAAGCAGAAATAGTAAATGCTTTCTTTTCAGATCATGATGCAATAAAAACTACATTCAACAAAAAGTTAGGGGAAATAGACCAAAAAGTAATTGAAACTAAACAATCTCATCTTAAAGAATGATTGGTGAAGCAGCAAATTATAGATACAATTAATAATTTCACTCAAGATAATGACAAATAATGAGACATCATACCAAAATTTGTGGGATGCAGCCAAAGCGTACATAAGAGGAATTTTATATCCTTAAGGCTTACTTAATAAAACAGAGAAAGAAAAGATTAATGAATTGGGCTTGCAAACTAAAAAACTAAAAAAGACCAAATTAAAAACCCCAATCAAATACTAAATTGGAAATTCTAAAATTAAAAGGAGAAATTAAAATATTGAAAGTAAAAAACTATTGAACTAATTAATAAAACTAAGAGTTGGTTCTATGAAAAAAGCCAATAAAATAGATAAGCCTTTGGAAATCTGATTAGAAAAAGGAGGGAGAAAATGAAATTAGTAGTCTTAAAAATGAAAAGGAGAACTTTCCACCAATGAAGAGGAAATTAGAGAATAATAAGGAGTTTTTTGCTCAACTTTATGCCAATAAATTTGATAACAAGGAAATGGATGACTACCTCCAAAAATACAGACTTCCCAGACTAAAGAGGAGGAAGTAAATTGCTTGAAACAGTCCCATTTCAGAAAAAGAAATAGAACAGGCAATTAAACAACTCCCTAAGAAAAAATCCCAGGACCAGATGGATTTACATCTGAATTTTACCAAACATTTAAAGAACAATTGGCTCAATGCTATATAAATTATTTGATAAAATAGGGAATGAAGGAGTCCTACCAAATTCCTTCTATGATACAGACATGGTACTGCATACCTAAACCAGGTAGGCTGAAAACAGAGAAAAAAATTATAGACCAATCTCCCTAATGAATATTGATGCTAAAATCTTAAATAAGATTAGCAAAAAACTACAAGAAAATCATTTCCAAAGATAATACACTCATGATCAAGTAAGGATTTATACCAGGAATGCAGGAACTGGTTCAATATTAGGAAAAACTATCAATATAATTGCCATTTAATAACTAAATTAACAAAAACCATATGATCATCTCAATAGATGCAGAAAAGCATTTGATAAAATCCAACATCCATTCCTATTAAAAACACTCTAGAGTATAGGAATAAATGAACTTTCCTTAAAATAATCAAGCATCTATTTAAAACCATCAGTAAGCATCATATGTAATGGAGACAAACTGCAACCATTCCCAATAAGATCTGGAGTGAAACAAGGTTGCCCACTATCCCCATTACTATTTAATATTGTGTTAGAAACGCTAGCTATAATAAGAGCTGAAAAAGATTAAAGGAAAAGAATAGCAATGAGTAGCAAATATACTCACTCTTTACCGATACATGAGGTATACTTAGAGAACCCCAGATTAGCAAAAAGTTATTAGAAATAATCCACAACTTTAGCAAAGTTAACTGGTTATAAATAAACCCACATAAGTCATCAGCATTCTTATATATCACTAACAAAATCCAACAGTCAGAGTTACAAAAGAAATTCCATTTAAAGTAACTACTGATAATATAAAATATTTAGGAATCTATCTGCCAAGGGAAAATCAGAAACTTTATGAGCAAAATTACAGACCATTTTCACACAAATTAAGTCTGATCTAACCAATTGAAAAATATTAAATGCTCTTGGATAGGGCGAGCAAATATAATAAAGATGACAATATTACCTAAACTAATCTATTTATTTAGCGCTATACCAACTAGACTCCCAAAAAACTATTTTAATGACCTAGAAAAAATAACAACAAAGTTCATATGGAAAAACAAAAGGTCAAGAATTTCAAGGGAATTAAAGGAAAAAAAATCAAATGATGGTGGCTTAGCTGTACCAGATCTAAAATTATTATATATTATATATTATAAATAATATAATATATAATATAATATAATATAATAATTATAAAATTATTATATATTATATATTATAGAGCAGCAGTTACCAAAACTATTTGGTATTGGCTAAGGAATAGATTAGTTGATCAGTGGAATAGATTAGGTTCAAGGGATAAAACAGTCAACAAATATAGCAACCTAGTCTTTGACAAACCCAAAGGTCCCAGCTTTTGGGATAAGAACTACTGTTTGCTAAAAATTGCTGGGAAAATTGGAAACTAATATGGTAGAAACTAGGCATTGATCCATACTTAACGCAGCACCAAGATAAGGTCAAACTGGTTCTATGACCTAGGCATAAAGAATGAAATATTAATAAATTAGAGGAAATACATAGTTTACCTCTCAGACCTGTGGAAGGGAAGGTCTTTATGACCAAAACAGAACTAGATATCATTACTGATCACAAAATAGAAAATTTCGATTATACCAAACTGAAAAGTTTTTGTACAAACAAAACTAATGCAGACACGATTAGAAGGGAAACAATAAACTGGGAAAATATTTTACAGTCAAAGGTTCTGATAAAGGCCCATTTCCAAAATATATAGAGAATTAACTCTAATTTATAAAAATCAAGCCATTTTCCAATTGAAAAATGGTACAAAGGATATGAATAGACAATTCTCAGATGAAGAAATTAGAAACTATTTCTAGTCATATGAAAAAGATGCTCCAAGTCATTATTAATCAGAAAAATGCAAATTAAGACAACTCTAAGATACCACTTACACACCTGTCCGATTGGCTAAGATGACAGGAAAAAAATAATGATGATTGTTGAGGGGATGCGGAAAACTGGGACATTGATGCATTGTTGGTGGAGTTGTGAACAGAATCCAACCATTTTGAGAGTAGTTTGAACTATGCTCAAAAAGTTATCAAACTTGCATACCCTTTGATCCAGCAGTGTTACTACTGGGATTATATCCCAAAGAGATTATAAAGAAGGAGAAAGGGACCTGTATTGCACGAATAGTTTGTGGCAGCCCTTTTGTAGTGGCTAAAAACTGGAAACTGAATGGATGTCCATCAGTTGGAGAATGGTTAAAAATTGTGGTATATGAAAATTATGGAATATTACTGTTCTGTAAGAAAGACCAACAGGATAATTTCAGAAAGGCCTGGTGAGACTTCTACATGAACTGATGCTTGAGTGAAATGAGCAGGACCAGAGATATTATATACTTCAACAACAATACTATATGATGACCAGTTCTTGATGGATCAGGCCATCCTCAACAACGAGATCAACCAAATCATTTCTAATGGAGCAGTAATGAACTGAACTAGCTATGCCCAGAAAAGAACTCTGGAGATGACTAAAACCATTACATTTAATTCCCAGTCCCTATATTTATCACACCTGCATTTTTGATTTCCTTCACAAGCTAATTGTACAATATTTCAGAGTCTGATTCTTTTTCTACAGCAAAACAACGTTTTGGTCAGGTATACTTATTGTGTATCTAATTTATATTTTAATATATTTAACATCTACTGGTCATCCTGCCATCTAGGGGAAGGGGTGGAGGGGTAAGAGGTGAAAAATTCGAACAAGAGGTTTGGCAATTGTTAATGCTGTAAAATTACCCATGTATATATCATGTAAATAAAAGGCTATTAAAAAAAAAAAAAAAAAAAGAAATGACCAACAGGAAAATTTCAGAAAGGCTCTGGAGAGATCTTACATGAACTGATGCTAGAGTGAAATGAGCAGGACCTAGGAGATCATTATATCTTCAACAATCAGTATCTATATGAACTCAGTTCTGATGGATCAGGGCCATCCTTAGCAACGCAGATCAACCAAATCATTTCTAATGGAGCAGTAATAGAACTGAACTAGTCTATGCCCAGAGAAAGAACCTGGGAGAGTGACTAAAACATTGCATTGAATTCCCAATCCTATATTTATTCACACCTGTATTTTGATTTCTTGAAAGCTAATTGTACAATATTTCAGAGTCTGATTCTTTTTCTACAGCAAATAACGTTTTGGTCAGGTATACTTATGTGTGTATCTAATTTATATTTTAATATATTTAACATCTACTGGTCATCCTGCCATCTAGGGGAGGAGGTGGGGGGGGTAAGAGGTGAAAAATTGGAACAAGAGGTTTGGCAATTGTTAATGCTGTAAAGTTACCCATGTATATATCCTGTAAATAAAAGGCTATTAAATAAAATAATAATAATAATAATAATAATTTATATAGCATTGAAGTTAATGGTTCTTTAAATGTTTGGTAGAATTCAGATGTAAATCCATCTGGTCCTGGGGATTTTTTCTTAGGGAGTTAATTAATGGCTTGTTCTATTTCTTTTTGTAAACTGGGACTGTTTAGATCAGGGGTCCTTAAACTTTTTAAATAGGGGGCCAGTTCACTGTCCCTCAGACTGTTGGAAGGCTGGACTATAGTAAAAACAAAAACTTTGTTTTGTGGGCCTTTAAATAAAGAAACTTCATAACCCTGGGTGAGGGGGTTAAACATCCTCAGCTGCTGTATCTGGCCCATGGGCCGTAGTTTGAGGATCCCTGGAAATTTAGACTATTTATGTCTTCCTCTGTTAATCTGGGAAGCCTATATTTTTTAAAGTATTCTTCCATTTCATTTAAGTTATCGAATTTATTGGCATAAATTTGGCCAAAGTAACTCCTAATTATTGCTCTAATTTCCACTTCATTAGTGTCAAGTTCTCCCTTTTCATTTTTAAGACTAACAATTTGGTTTTCCCCTTTCCTTTTTTAAATCACATTTACTAAGAATTTGTCTATTTTGTTGGTTTTTTTCATGGCACAAACTCTTAGTTTTATTAATTAATTCAATAGTTTTTTCTTTCAATTTTGTTGATCTCTCCTTTTATTTTTGCAATTTCAAGTTTAATGTTTGATTGGGGGTTTTTAATTTGTTCCTTTTCCAGCATTTTTAGTTGCAAGCCCAATTCATTAACCTTCTGTTTCTCTATTTTATGCAAGTAGGCCTTTAGAGATATGAAATTTCCCCTTATTACCACTTTTCCTACATCCCACACATATTGGTATGACATCTCATTGTTGTCATTTTCTTGGGTGAAGTTATTAATTATGTCTATGATTTGCTGTTTCACTCAATCATTCTTTAGTATGAAATTATTTGGTTTCCAATTATTTTTTGGTCTATTTTTCCCTGCCTTTTTATTGAATACAATTTTCATTTCATTGTGGTCTGAAAAGGATGAATTTACTATTTCTGCTTTACTGCATTTGAGTTTGAGGTTTTTATGTCCTAATATATGGTCAATTTTTGTATAGGTTCTAAACTGTTGAGAAGAAAGTGCACTCCTTAGTTTTCTCCAAAAATCTATCACATCTAACTTTTCTAGTATTCTATTTACCTCTTTGACTTCTTTCTTATTTATTTTGTGGTTTGATTTATTTAATTCTGAGAGTGCAAGGTTGAGATCCCACTATTAAAGTTTTGCTGTCTATTTCTTCTTGCAGCTCTCTTAATTTTTCTTTTAAGAATTTAGATGCTACACCACTTGGTGCATATATGTTTAATATTGATATTGCTTCATTACTATGCTATCCTTTAGCAAGATATAGTGTCTTTCCTTATCTCTTTTAATTAGATCAAGTTTTGCATCTCCCTGTTTCAGGTGTGTTTTCTGTAAACAACATATTGTAGGATTCTGGCTTTTAATCCAATCTGATAACTACTTCCTCTTTATGGGGGAGTTTACCCCATTCACATTTATGGTTAAAATTACCAATTCTGTATTACTTGACATCTTGTTAATCCCTACTTGTGCTTTTCTCCTTTCTTCCCCTTTATCCCCCTCCCAAGTATTAAACTTGTCAGAGCCACTTGCTTCTCACAGCCCTCCCTTTTCAGTGTCCCTTCCCCCATGTTAGAGTTCCTCCCCCTATCTTACCCCTTTTCCAAACAATTTCTCTATTCCCTTCCATTTAGCTTACTCCTTCCCTTTTCACCTTTCCCCTCCCACTTTTCAATGAGGTGGGAGAAGTTTCACCATAAATCGAACATGTCTAACATTTTTCTCTTTAAGCCAATTCTGATGGCAGTAAGATATGTACTATCTTCATCCCCCTCCATTCTTTCTCTCAGATATAATAGGTTTCCTTTGCCTCTTCATGAGATGTAGTACCCCCACTTACTCTTTTCCAGGTACAACTTCTTTTCTACCTCCAGTTTCTAGTACAAAGTATACATGTGTTCTTTATATATCTTTATAGAAGAAATATAATTCCCAAGATTTCTTTTTACCTTTTGAGGTTTCTTTTGAGTTCCATATTTGTAGATCAAACTTTTTTATTTAGTTCTCATTTTTTTTCATCAAAAATAGATGAAATTCACTTATTTCATTGAATGTCCTTCTTCCATGGAAAAAGATGCTCATTTTGGCTGGGTAAGTTATTTTTGGCTGCATACCAAGTTCCTTTGCCTTTCCAAATATATTCCAGGCCCTTCGATCCTTTAATGTTGATACTGCAAGATCCTGGGTAATCCTTATTGTGGCTCCTTTATATTTGAATTGATATTTTCTAGCAGCTTGCAGTACTTTTTCCTTTGTCTTATACTTCTGGAATTTGGTCACTATATTTCTTGGTGTTTTGATTTTAAGGTCCTTTTCAGTAGGTGATCGATGAATTCTTTCAATGTCTATTTTACCCTCTGTTTCTATAACTTCTGGGCATTTCTCTTTGATAATTTCCTGGAAATAGTGTCCAGGCTCTTTTTTTCATCATATTTTTCAGGGAGTCCAATAATTCTTAGATTGTCTCTCCTAGATCTATTTTCCAGGTCTGTTGTTTTCCCAAGAAGGTATTTGACATTTTTCCATTGTTTCATTTTTTTGGTTTTGCTAGACTGATTTTTGGTGTCGCCTCAAGTCATTCAATTCCATTTGTTTGATTCTAATTTTCAGTAAAGTATTTCTTCACTTATTTTTTTATATTTTTTCTAATTGTCCAATTGAGTTTTTAAGTGAGTTGTTTTGTTCTATGGATTTTTTTTTTCCATTTTGCCAAATTTATTTTTTTAGAGCTATTATTTTTTTAGCTTTTATTATATTTTATATTATTTTTAGCTATTATTTTAGAGCTAATTATTTTTGAGAGAGCTATTTTCTTTTTCCAACTCACTAATTCTCTTTTTCAAGGATTTGATTTCTTTATCCACTCTATCTTTAAATGACTGGGATGACTTATCCAGATTCTCTTGCCAAGCTTCCCTTTCCTTTTTCCATTTTTCTTCTAGATCTCTTGTGAGGGCCTTTTTAATTTCTTCTATGAGAGTCTTATGTGTTGAGGACCATAAGACTCAAAACCCTTTGGTGTAAGATTCCCCCTTTGGGTATTCATCTAGAGACAATCTGTTTTTAGTCTCATCAGGATTTAAGATCTGTTCTCTATCCATATAGAAGCTATCAAAATTTAGAGTGTGCTTTAATTTTGTGCTCATTTTTTCAAAGAAGAGTCAAAGAAAACAAACTAACAAGAAAAAGAAGTGGTCTGCTTTTTTGGGGGGTGGGGGTAGGGGGCTGCATGGTATTACTGAGCTTCTTCTACAGACTGCAGGGGGCAACAGTGAGGCACTAGCAGAACAATAATAGCTGTGCTTCATCTGTGCTCTGAGACTCTGAGAGTATGCTGAGACCCTGTGGGTGGGTGTGGCCAGGTCCAGAGAGACCCTAGCTTTTCAGGGTTATAGTCTTTATCCACTGTGTTTTTAGCTTCTCTGCTTGTCTACTGGCTTGCTGCCAGGGCAAAGTAGTGACACTGTGGTAAAGCTCTCTCCACAGAACCAGCTGAGATCATACCCCACCCCCCATCCGGTCTGCTCAGCTGTGAGCTGTCTGCCTTACTCTGTCTGCTGTGCTGCCATTGCCTGACTTCAGTCTGAGCTCGATCTATCCATCCCCATCCACGAGCAAAAACAAAACTGGTAAATTTCGAGGATATCTTCTCTTGGTAATTATTTGTGTTTTTGTTGTTGTTGTTGTTGTTGTTGTTGTTGTTGTTGTTGTTGTTTACAATCAAGCACTAATTTTGAGGCTTGTCATGTAGATGTATGTTTCCTCTCTCATGTTGGCCAGAAGTCTCCTATACATCTCTTCTTAGAGAGAATTTATTTATTAATACATTTTTAATATTCATATGTGCTAGAAACTTAGATGGTTTTTTCCATTAAGAATGATGAAGCATAACAACAAATAAGTGAAAGACCAAAAAAAAAAAAGAGAGAGAGAGAGAGAGAGAGAGAGAGAGAGAGAGAGAGAGAGACTATGGAAAATGAATCATGAGTATAGATTAAGATATCTGAACATGATTTCAACATTATGAGAAAGTAAAGTTTTGCAGAGTCAGACTTGAAGAGGGAGTTTATTGTTAATGTAGGGAATGGAATGTGCTAATGAGTGTAAAATAGAGATAGAGTATCATAATTGGATAACAATCAATATTCCAAATAATCTGAAAAGCAGAGATTATTATGGGGAATGATATGAAATTAAAATAGTTAGAGGGATAGGATCCAGAATAGAAAGCCCTTTAAATCCTGGCCTGAGAATTTTATATTTAATCTGAGATACAATTCAAAGAGTTTATATATTTGGGGCCAGAAGTGACATGGTTGGATATAATGAGACTAGCATTTTGGAAAGATTACTATCTATGTTCCTTGAAAGCAGAGAAGCTGATTAACAGGATTAATATCTGATTTAGGGTGAATGCAGAAAAGGCACTAGAGGCAAGAAATAGAGGAAGGCTTGGCAAGATTCAATTTATTAACATGAATAAAGAGAGAAAAGGAAAAGAAAAAGAGGATTATGAATTCATGAATATTTCATTTTGTATGTAGTTAGTTTGGTTTGTAATGCCTTGCATCAAAGAAGTTTATACTAGGCAGTTGATATAATACTGGAATATAGAATAGAAATTTGGAGTAAATAATGGGAGTCATTTGCACTTAAGTGATGTTTGAACCTATGGGAACATATGGAATTATAAAGGAGAAAATATAGAGAAGCAAATAAATAGACTTGAAACAAAGCACCAAGTTATTGACCCAGTGAGGGCCCAAGAAATTGAGTAATGCCTCATACAGAAAGACTAAGAAGTAATGGTTGCCAGGAAATACAAGGATCATTGAAGAAAAAGGAGAACAGAGTATCAAAGAAAAGAATGTTATCAACAGTGATAAATCAAAGAAGATGTGCCCTTGGAAGTAGAATTTGTTAGTAGATCATTGTTAACTTTATTAATAGCAACTCATTTAAGGACTAAGTAATCAGGTATCATGAAGTTAAGAAGTTGTTTGAATGAAATGAGTGGTGAAGAAAGTGATGTTTAAGGGATAAATTTAAGGAGTTTTTTTTTTTTTTTCAGTGAATGAAGGAGAACAATTCAGAAATATGGTAGATAACAAGATCAAATGAAAATAGGATAAAACTACATATACTTTTTTCAGAAACTAGGAAACAAGAGTAGATTGGATAAGACTGGAAATGATGGATTAGTTGACTCATACTTCAGGAACATGTAGAACATGGGAGAAGATTGGATCATTTATGTGAATATGTAACGAGTTCATCAAGTAAAGGGTCACATCTCTCTCAAACTGAAGACTAAAATAAAGGAAAACAATATGATTGGAAATATAAAGAAATTTGAAATATGAAGGGAAGGAGCAGAGGGAACTCATGATGGATGACCTCAACTTATTCAGTAATGTAAATAAGTGGGTATTTGCTAAAAAAGAGAAATCGGGAAAAATTCTAGAGACTTAAAGGAAAGTTTCTATTAGTTGTCAAAAGGAATCAATTAACTTTTCTGTTATGTAGTAGTAAGATTTGCACTGAATGAAGATAATATATATCTGTATTGTGTAAGATCATACATACATGTGCGTTATACAAGTACATATATAATTTTTTATTAATACAATTAAACTCATTAGTAAGAACTTAGGATAAAGATGAAAGATAGTTGAAGTAAGTAAGAGTTGATGACTAACTAAATTTAGGATGGAAGAAAATGTTTAGTTGAATTTGAATTGGTTAACTCTAGGGTTAGTAAAGGTAAAGGCATAAAATGAGGTCAAAGGTAGCATTAAGGACAAGGAGACACAGGGACTGATAGAGAAAGTAAGGATTAAATAACTTTAGAAAGACAGAAGAGAGTGGTAGGAGATAGGTGAATGGAAGAAAAAGTGCAAAAAGCAGTGGAAAGTAAACCAGGAAATATAGTTTGAAGTGCTTTGTAGTAGATGGGATGAGAAGTAGAAGTAGAAGGCAAAGGAGGAATAAGAATACATATTTATATTGAAAAGAGAATAAGTATTAAGCACTTTATAAGTGCCTAATTTCATTTGACCCTTTTAGCAAGTCTGTAAGGTAAGTGCTGTTATTAAAATCATAGAACAGAAGTGAACAACTCAAGTTATTTGTCCTGGAGTAAAAAAAAAATAATAAGGGACAACCAAAAAAATCTATCATTTGATCTTTGAAAGATTATTATATGAAGGACATATCAGACTTTTTTCATCTGTACTTAGAAACTTCTAGGTGATACAGTAGTTCAAGTGTAGGGCCTGGAGCTAGAAATACTTGGATTCAAATCCAGTCTCAGATACTTATTAGAAAGTGTCTGACCCTAAACAAGTTATCTAACTCTGTTAGAACTCATTTTCTTAACTCTAAAATATGGATAATATCAACAATAACCTCCAAGAGTTGAAATATCAAATGAAAAAATAAATTTTACTTAGAATATATAGTACAATCCCAAGTAAATAGTAGACCACTTAAATGTTCTTTCCTCCTTCCTTCAAAAGCATAAGTAACACTGACATTTTGATACTTCAGTAGAGAACATAGCAATTTTCTAAACAACCACAAACTTACATTTAAGATTATCCCAAGAAGAAATAGGGCTGACTTAGGAATAGCAAGTTTCATATCATAGAATGTCTATCAGTAGAAGATAGACTATGAATTTTTGGAACTGTTATAGACATAATTTCTATTCAAATAATAGATTAGACTAGCAAACATTTTAGACCAGTTTCAGTTTCAATTCAGGATTCTGAGATTCTATGTGTTTATTCAACAAACAAATACATATTGAATTACAACAAATTAAGAGACTATAAAGTGATATAAAGTGCTATTCATGGCATCAAGTCCAATAACACACTTTGGAACTTTACAAATGACAAAATACTCCCCCAAAAGAGACAGAGACAGAGAGAGAAAGAGAGAGAGAGAGAGAGAGACAGAGACAGAGAGACAGACAGAGAGAGAGAGAGAGAGAGTACATGTGCTATTAACACTTCCTTATCATTTGAAATCCTGAGTTACAGGGAATTAAGTGATTTACTTTTAGTTAAACTCACATAGCTAGTAAGCATAGAAGACAAAATGTGAACATTGGTCCCCTGTATTTAAGTTTAGTGAACTCTTAACTGCAGAATTTATTATGGGATAATATCCAGAAGTTTTTTGAGTGATTGTCACAGAATAGAGAAAGAATAAGTTATGTTAATAAGTGAAGGGAAAACTGTTTTGTACTACCTGCTTATTTGTCTTTATAATTCAATAGTTAATTATGGAATATCAAACATAGACACCTATGTTATAGTAAAATGTATATTATCCTGCTGCTTCAAAAAAAATAGATAGATGCAAAACCTTTTGTATTTTCTATAGGTATTTTAAATCATTTTGCCAGAATAAAAACATGGGAAAAAAAGACCTCCATAGTTCTCATTCATTTACTCTCCTTGTTGTATTTAAAATATCCTACATTATGCTTGCTCTTACTCCCATCAGAAAGCTATAAGATTTTAAACAGTTGACTCTGGAATGGATAAGTAGGCTTCATTATTGTTAGTTTTGATTTGAATTTATTTTTGTTTTTTGGGGTCAGGACGGGAAAGAGGCAGAAAGATATACAACCTTCAGCTAGAAGAAAGGGAAATATGGAAAGAGAGATTTGCTTTTCTTGTCACTTCAAAATGCCTCTAAATGTGGCCTTTAGGTAATTATTGAATGGTTTGTTGTCCTGACTGGTTTCACTTAACTATTCTTTGTTTTAAGAGAAAATTCATTGGAGCATAGTCTCTCTCTCTCTCTCTCTCTCTCTCTCTCTCTCTCTCACACACACACACACACACACACACACACACACTCACACACACACATGCACACATACACACAAATAATAATTATTTTAAATGTTCCATAAAAAAGCAATGAGAAAATGTGTTTTGCAGTAGAATTAGATAAAATTAAAGGTCAAAAAAGACTTGTTGGAGATGGAGAATAAGGGTCAATTAAGGAAATAGGAAAATTAGATGGTGCAAGATATGGTTTTGAGAAAAAGTGAGTTAAGATTTGTATATGTTGAGTTACAATAAAAAGAACAGTAAAAATGGGGTAACATAGAAAATGAAACTTTTTTACATAGAAATATATATTAGATAAATCATTTCCACTTTGACTTCTAGTGCCATTTTTTTTTTTTGTTAACATTCAAATTTAAACTGACTGGAATGTAATGTTTCTCTGGACTTTTATAGAACTAAAATATATATTTATAACAGTATTCCTCTAATGCAAGATATTCATATATAGATGAGTTGTTCCAGCCCAATGTTTACATCATAAAAGCTACCCAATTAACAGATTTTATATCTATCTCTGTCAGTGATCAAGGATGGTCATGAATTAGTATGAAGACAGAACAACCCTTTCCATCTTACAGGTGGTCCCACTGGTCAGGATAGAAGCCATCTGTAGCCCTTTACTCAATATAAACTGGACTCATAACAGTCATTTCCCTTGGCAGATGATAATTTGGTACACTATTAATGTTGGCTAGATTTCAACCAAATGACTACTGTAGATGTAAAAGACTTAATATCCTATTAGCAATCCCATGATTCATTTAGTCCCCCAGGCTTGCTTCTAATCACAGCTCCTAATACTGAATGTAATATCATGAAATGCATATAAAGTGGCAAAGAACCCCAGCTCAAATGGGTGAAATGTATGCTAGACGAAAGCACCTTGTCAGCTTACACATCTGTTTCATTGTAGCCTTATACCTATGGAATAATTTTATTATTTTGTCATATAAAATGTACATACAAATTTCAGATGCAGTAAATCTACCAGTGAACAATTATGTTTGCAAACAGTGGATGTTATCTTAGAATAAACACAAATTGCCTTGTAAAGAGTACAATTTAATAGCTAAGTGTGCTTGGAAGGATTATTGTTTGTTTACATTAACATTAAGTTCTGGCAGATACCTATGAGGAGATTAGCCAAGTATGATAACTGAACAGATGTGAAAGGAAAAAAATAATAATTTTTATGGGACAGTGAGGGAAATCCTGGTAAAGGTGTTGTCCCTTTTTGAATACTGCATAAAGGTATGTTTCTCTATTAACATTATTATAAACTATATTAGCTTTTGTTCGGAGAAACATTTAGGATAACTCGATTTAAAATGAAATCAATGTGCTCTTCCTAACCTTAATACATTCTTACAAATACATTCATGGATTTGAAATAAAAGACTGAAACTACAATTGAAAGGCAAACTTTTGGTCTAATGAATTGTTATTCCTTGATTACTTTCAGTTACAGTCAGATTAACTGAATAGGAAACATGGTACGGGTTGCACGTAGGGTAATTAGCAAAACTTCACTTTTATCTTTTACTGTTAAAACAGTGTCAGGATATGACAATGTCTCTTTTTAAAACATGCCTTTCAAATTATTCTTTTACTTTGACACATAGAAATAAAGTTGATTTATAATAAATCAGCCCAATCAATCTCTATAATCCTACAGAAGAGACACCTAAATTTATAAAACAATGATTTTATTATAAGAGAAGCACACTAATAATGATACATAAAAATATGCTATAAATCATTACAGACAGTAAAATTCATTAGTCTTGCCTGTTACAGTATCTACATGTTTCTTCTCAGTCACAAATTATATTAAACTATTTATGTCTGTGGTTCTTATTTCAAAACCACAGTACTTTCAACATAAAGAACATATACTTTGTAATGGTGCAATCACAAGTACAACAAGCTGAGAGCACTTTGGAAAAATGAGCTGAAATACATAATCCTGGAGTCATTATTCAGTTAGGAAGAAAAATGCAGGGAGACTAAGGGAAGTAGGTAGGTGGTGCTATAGTCTTAGGCACAAGAGGCTCCCTGTGCCTCTCTGCTACAAGGAGAGTAAGTGGAGTTCACAAAAAGATCTTAGTGTTACAAGAAGTCAAGCTATATACTGCACATACCAATACACAGTGAGATTTGGAATTCAAAAGCAAAAATAAGAAGCAAAAAATATGAAGTCATTGATAAAGTAATGAAATCTTGTATCCATATAGAAATTGACAGCTTACCTTTTTATGGTGACAAAAAACTGGAAACTGAGTGAATGGATCAGTTGGAGAATTGCTGAATAAATTATGGTATATGAATGTTATGGAATATTATTGTTTAGTAAGAAATACCCAGTGGGATGATTTCAGAGATCCCTGGAGAGACTTACATGAACTGATGCTAAGTGAAGTGAGCAAAACCAGGAAATCATATTCAGCACAAAAAGACTAAACTATGATCAATCCTGATGAATGTGGCTCTCTTCAACAATGTGATGATTGAGGCCAGTTCCAATGATATTGTCATGAAGAAAGTCATCTACACTTATGTAGAGAAAGGACTGTAGTAACTGAGTGTTTTCACTCTTTTTGTTTTTGTTTGCTTGTATTTTCTTTTTTTCTTACTTTTTCCCTTTTTGATCTGATTTTTTTCTTGTGCATCAAGATAATTATAAAAATATGTTTGTTTATATTGGATTTAACATCTATTATATTATTTGCCTTCTAATGGATGGGATAAGGGGAAGGGGGAAGGAATTTGGAACATGTTTATGAAAGGGTCAGTGTTGAAAAATCCTTGCATACATTTTGAAAATTAAAATAAAAACTTTAATTAAAAAACATAACAGAGAAAAGAAGTTTAGTAATGGTATGAAGTATCACCAGAAATCAGTGCAGTAGCTTAAAACTGCAATAAAATTTAAGTAATGGTATATATATATATATATATATATATATATATATATGTGTGTGTGTGTGTGTGTGTGTGTGCATGTGTATGTGTATAATCAGAAAAAACCTCTTAGAAGAAAGAAGCTGATTCACTTTTACTGTTGTATTCCTAGTCTAACAAATAATAGATATTTAAGAAATGCTGCCTTCTTAATGATCATATAATATTGTAATCAAATCTCTCTCACACACACACATATAAATATACATATATACATTCATATAGGGAAATTTAAAATATCACTAATCATACTTTCTAGAAAAGAGAGAGAGCAGCTAATGCTGACCTTTAAAGCAGATTAAACCAAAAGTACCCATAAAATGGACTGAAGGTAGTAATGAAGACAGTAATATATAAAAATGAATTTTAAAAGGAAGCTTATCAATTATAGGCAATAGTTTCATGTTGCTTTTTGTCAGATATCCCCAGCTCCATGTCAAACAACAATATATTGCAAATAATGAACAATAACTTTATTCTAAAACCCAGTTTAAATGAAATAACCTGAAAAATTTCAAAACATTGAAAAAGCTTCATTTAATGCAATCTTCAGAAGTTTTATCTAATAAGAAAATGGATGGGAAAATAATGTTATTCTCAAATGAATTTGAGA
The DNA here is from genome assembly GCF_902635505.1 of Sarcophilus harrisii. NCBI lineage: Eukaryota > Metazoa > Chordata > Mammalia > Dasyuromorphia > Dasyuridae > Sarcophilus > Sarcophilus harrisii. The sequence continues at coordinate 154,251,631 of NC_045429.1, forward strand.
AATAGGTATATTTAGAATGGAATTTCATTGAGCCCTTTTAAAGATTTTTAGCATAAATCTAACTATTGGCCAAATATGCCAAAACAGAATAATTCACAAAAGTTAAAAGCTCTAATCATGATGAATGTATGTATTCTACTATGTTTTCCTAAGAGTACACAAACATTTCAGGACCTCCACAAACTGGTATATGTTGTAGTCAATGCTATGAAAAGGACAATAAAAAAAAAAAATGTGAGATTTCAAGCAAGTCTCCAAAAATCAGAATGTTGGAATTATTTTGAAAGAATGATTAAAATCCTATAGCAAGACAATGGAAAAAACATATCAATACTAGTGCATTAAAAAAATAAAACTAAACAAGACATTGGTCAAATAAATAATAGAAATTATTAATACCTTTAGATAATAATTGAAATTTGATGTTGGGAGCTACTGAAGCAAGCTTTAAAGTTTATAACACATTTCTCATCCCAACAATGTAATAAAATATTTATTACAAGCAGCATTATTCTAATTTTATAGATAAGAATGAAGTTTATAACTTCCTGGTTATGTGATCCACTAGAATGAGGACTGAATATTTTTGTCTTATCTTCACGATCACTCAGACATATCCACAAAAGGAACTGTGCTCCCAAGATCAAAAAATGTCATCTGTCTCTATAATCTAAGACACCAAAAGCCTATTACTTATCCCCTAACAATAATAGGAACTGCTCTGAAAGCAGAACCTAAAATAAGTACCTTATAATAAAATGACTATTCTACCTAAATTAATCTACTTATTTAGTGCCATGTCAATCAAAATGACAAAAAAATGTTTCTTCAAGCTACTAAAAAATAATTGCAAAATTCATGTGGAAGAACAAAAGGTCAAGAATATCACAGTAATTAATGAAAAAATACAAAGAAAGGTGATCTATCACACTTTAAAATGAAAAGTATATTGTGAAGTGGCAGTCATCAAAACCTTTTGATATTGGGTAAAAATGCAGTCAAGATTAGAAAGGATGAAGAAAGCTGGGAGACAAAGTTTTACACAGAATATTTTCAATAAAGACCTAATTTCTAAAATATATAGAGAATTGAGTAAAATATATAAGAATACAATGTCCCAGTTGATAAATGAGAAAAGGATATAAAGAGATAATTTTCAAATAAATGAATTAAAGCCATATAGAATCATATGAAAAAATGTTATAAATGCTTATTTATTAGATAAATGCAAATTAAAACAACTCTGAAGTTCTATCTTTCACTACTGAGTTTGGCTAAGGTGGCAGAAAATTATAATGATAAATATTGAGGGGAATATGGGAAAACTGGGACACTAATACATTGTTGGTCAAATTATGAACCGATACAACCATTCTGCAGAACAATTTGAAGCTATTTCCAAGGTCTATTAAACTGTAGATACTGTTTGCTCTAGCAATCTACTGAGTCTATATCCCAAAGAGATCACAAAATAAGAGAAAGGACTCACACATGCAAAAATATTTGTAGGAATTCTCATTTAGTAGCAAAGAATTAGAAATGGAGTGGATACCTAACATTTGGGGAATGGCTGAAAAATTATAGTGTATGAATGTAATGAAATATTATAGTTCTATAAGAAGTGATGAGCAGGCTAATGTATGAAAAAAAAAAACTGGGAAAAAAACTTTTAAGAACTGATGCTGAGTGAAGTGAACAGAACCAAGAGAATATTGTACAGAGTAACAACAAGATTATGTGATGATCAATTGTGATGGATTGGCCTCTTTGCAACAATGAAATGACTGAAGACAATTCCAATAGATATGTGATGGAAAGTGTCATCCTTATTAAGAGGGAGAAATATGGAGATTCATTGTGGATCAGAGCAAATATTTTCACATTTTTATTTGTTTTTTTCTTTCTCATAGTTTTCCCCTTTTCTGATTTTTCTTTCACAAAAATGACTAATATGAAAATGTATTTAAAATGATTGTACATATTTAAACTATATCCATTTCCTTGCTGTCTTGGGGAAGGGGAAGGTAAGGGAGGAAGGAAGGAAAAAAAAAAAGGTGGAATTCAAAATCTTACATAACTAGATGTTGAAAACTATCTTTAGAGGGAGCCAAGAGGGTGAAGAGTAAACAGAACTTTGAGTGAGCTCCACCTGACTTCCCTAAGAATCAACATTAAATCAAACCACTGAACAGATTTTTGGAGCAATTACACAGGAGTGTGACCTCAGCACAGATAAAGTATGGGGAGGCTCGAGGCAAAGAGTCCCATATAGATAATATAGGGAGAGGCTTTTAGCCAAAAGGCAGCCTGGCTGAGGAGGCCAATGGATCAGCAGACTAGCTGTGAGACCTGCAACAATTACCATAATTGTTCATATCATAAGAAAGCCAACAGAAATTATATGATAATCTCAATAGATGCAGAAAATGCTTTTGAAAAAAATTGACAAAAAATATAGCAACCATTCTTATCAAGAATATTAGAGAGAAGAGGGATAAAGGGAAATTTTAGGATTTCCCTAAAATAATGAACATTTAACTAAAACAATCAACAAGCATTATTTGAATTGGAGAGAAGTTGGATGCATTTCCAGTAAGATCAGAGGTGAAACAAGTATGACCATTATAACCAGTAATAATCAACATTGTAATAGAAATGTTGACTTTAGTAATAAGAAAAGAAAAAGAAGTTAAAGGACTTAGAATAGGCATTGAGGAAATAAAATGATCACACTTTGAAGATGATATGATGATATACTTAGAGAATTCTAGAAAATCATCCAAAAACCTCCTGGAAATAATTACCAGCTTTAGCAAAATTGCATGTATATATATATATATATATATATATATATATACACACACATATATATATATATGTATGTATATACATATTACTGATGAATTTCTTGAGCAAGAAATAGAAAGGGAAATTCCATTTAAAATAGCTGTAGACAAAATAAAATACTGGGGTGTCTGCCTACCATGACAAACCCAAAAACTATATGAACACAGTTATAAAACATTTCTCACACAAATAAAATCAAATCTAAACAACCGGAAAATATCAATTGCTCATGGGTATACCAAGCTAATATATTAAAAATGACAGTTCTGCCTAAATTGGTCTATTTGTTCAGTGTCATATCAATCAAACTGCAAAAATATTATTTTATACAATTAGAAAAAAATCATCTGGAAATACAAAAGGTAAAGAATATCAAAGGATTTAATGAAAAAAAAATACAAAGAACGATTAAACAATCACCCCCAATAGATGCAGAAAATCATTTGAGAAAATATAACAACCATTCCTATTTTTAAAAAAGAGATTTAAAAAAATGGAGTTTTCCTTTTAAAAAAATAAGTAGCACTCTATACCAAGATAATGTTACAAGGGGTTCATGATTTCCAACATAATAAAAGATGATAATATGAACAAATTAGGGAACCAAGGATATTCTACCTCTCAGATCTGTGGAGAAGGAAGAAATTTGTGGCCAAAGAATAATTAAAAAACATTATGAAATGCAAAATGGATAATTTTGATTAAATTAAATTTAAAAGTTTTGTACAAATAAAACCAATGCAAGCAATATTAGAAGAGAAGAAGAAAACAAAGGATTTTTTTTTTTTACATCCAAGATCTCTGATAAAGGCCTCATTTCTAAAATATATAAAGAATTGACTTAAATTTATAAAAACACAAGCCATTTCCTGGTTGATAAATGATCAAAGGACATAGACAATTTTCAGATGTAAAAATTAAAGCCATTTCTAGTCATATTAAAAAAAAAGTTCTAATTCACTATTGATTAAAGAAATGCAAATTAAGAAAACTTTGAGATACCACTTCATACCTCTCAGATTGGCTAAGATAACAATGAAACATAATGATCAATATTGTAGGAGATGTGGGAAAACTGAGATACTAATACATTATTGATGGAGTTGTGAAATGATACAACCTTTCTATAGAGCAATTTGAAACTATGCTCAAAAAATTATCAAACTGCATATTCTTTGATACAACATTAACACTACTGAGTCTATATCCTAAGGAAATCATATAGGAGGGAAATAAAGCACCTTACCAGAATCCTTCTATGAGTCAAATAAAGTCCTAATGACACAAGAGTACTACAGGGCAATAGCAATAAAACTATTCTTTGCATTATTTAACGTGTAATTATTATAATATTTTTTATATTTTCAATAGGTGAGGGTCAGGAAAGAGGAAAAGAATCTTGAATTAAAATTAAAAATATTGTTATAAAGGAAGAATGAAAGAAACAGAAAGAAATTTTTAAAAAGCTTCAGTGAGAAGGTAGAATAAAGAACTTGGACTTCAGCTAACATTTGCGGTCTATAAATAGCACATTAAACAATTTTTGAGATTCAATTTATTAATCAGTTATACAATTTTCCCCCTTATTTTTTTCTACAATTATATGGGATTACTATCTAAAAAGGGGAGGAATTTTAGGGGAAACTCTGATAATAGGTATTCTTAAACACTTCTTCAAGACTGTAAAAAATTAATTCTAATTTGTGGCAACAACCTTTCTTCTATCATGACAAACAATAAAAGAAAATGCAATGTATTCCAAATCATTTGAAAGTCATTATGTCAAATTCAATACAACAAGATTTTATCAAACACATGTACATATATAACATATACACATATATATGATATGTGTATCTTTAATCTTTATGTGTATCTTTATGTGTAATCTTTAATAGCAAGAGATTCTCCAAATTTTGAAATTTTATTTATTTTTCAGACATTAACACAAAGAAGTTGCTGTACAGACAAAATCATCACTGCCCAGTTTTTTTTTTTTTTTGTGCCATCATAAAACATCAGTGCTTGTAAGAACTATATAAATAAAACAAAATAAACAAAAATGATAATTATGACAAGGAAATGTATCAGAGACTCAACTTTTATCAGATCATAAAAGTCATTCATAATATTTATTTTTTATTAAAGCTTTTTATTTTTAAAATATATTCAGGGACAATTCTTCAACATTAGCCCTGGCAAAACCTTGTGTTCCAATTTTCTCCCTTTCCCCCATGCTCATCCCTAGATGCGGACCAGTACAAAAAAAAAAGAAGAAGAAGAAGAAGAAGAAGAAGAAGAAGAAGAAGAAGAAGAAGAAGAAGAAGAAGAAGAAGAAGAAGAAAAGAGTGAAAATGATATGGTATGAAGGAAGAAGAGGAAGAGGAAGAAGAAGAAGAAAAAAAAAAAGAAGAAGATGATGATGATGAAGAAAAGAGTGAAAATGATATGGTATGAGCCACACAGTTCCTACAGCCCTCTCTCTGGGTGTAGATGGCTCTCTTCATCACTGAACAATTGTAATTGTTTTATCATTCATTATATTTAATAACTTGTTTCTTTTATTCTGTAACCAAAGTTTTATTTTTTTTTTTTAAATGTTGACATAGACCTGAAGGTTTCACTTTGATATCTGTGCTTTTCCAAGAAAGTAAAACTTGAGTTCCTATTTTTATTACCAATCCAGTTGCCCATTTTCTTATAAAATTTAAAGAACTTTAACATTTTGCAGGAATGGTAAAACTATATTGGAATATAATTGCCATAGCTAAACTAAGTCATATTTTGGCAGTCTTGTTATTGTTAAGGCTACTTGCCTTACATTTCCTACCTTGAATATAGTCAACTATCAGCAACAACAAAAACAAAAACAAACAAAAAAAAATAGGATGAATTCAACTTTGATATGTTTCTTAAACATTCTCATACGAACTGATTTGGATTGTCTACTTGTGAAAGCTTTTGTTCTTTGCAAAGTGTTGATGGCATAATGAAAAAGCATATTTCAGCTGATAGGAATTGCGCTTTTGACAACACTCAATTCTGGAGCAATGACTCAGTAACTTAAATTATAATAAAGTGTAGTGTGCATAGAATTGTTGATTTCAGAGATCACCTAAAAACAGATCAAAAACACACAAAAAAATTCTACAAGGGCCTCTTTCCCAATTATGAAAACACCTATTACAAACTTTCTTCTTGAAGAGAAAAAAACAGACAGAGACAAACAGAGCAATAGACAGAGAAAGACAGAAGAGGATAGAGACAGAGAGACAGAGAGAAGCAGAATAAATACTTAATAAATATTTCCTGTTTTTAATAATATTTCCTGCTTATTTTTGTCAAGGCCTGGCCATTTATCTTGCTAGTACTTTAAATCTACATGTTATAAAGAATATAATTTCAGACATTATACCCTAATTTTGTCTGAATAAATAAGAGATATTTTCAGTTGGAAAGTACTCATCAAAACAATGCATTTAAAGAAATAGGCAGATGATTAGTTACCCAAGACATATTTTTACCATGATAATATTTTAAGAATTAAATTAGCTCCTTAGTACTAGAAAAGAAATTGGCCTTTGGAAATGATCTGGAATAATTCATGGGCATCTCAAAATATCTACCAGAGATTGACTTAGGCGAAATGTAGGTTTTGAGTATTAATTGATTTTTAATCAATAGTTTAAATATAAGCCCAGCAATAGAGAGGATCACCTCAGAGTTGGATCATCTATCTCTAAGTATTTTCTAGCAATATGTACATGATATTTTCCTGAAATCTATGCATATTATATTTGTTGATTCCTGAGTCTAGTAATATTGACAAAAAAAACCATCAATATCTACTAAACAAACATACAAAAAAAGATAGCCTTCTGATATCTTTGGCATAGGGAATTCTTACTAAAGAATGTCCTCTGCCATTGGAGTTTGGCACTTGTAAAATTTTTATTCTACACATTTGCCTGGCATACCAAAAATTAATTAATATGCCTAAGGTCATATAGTCAATGTATGGCTAGATAGATATAGATATATAGAGATAGAGATAGATGAATAGGTAGAGAGAGAGAGAAAGAGAGAAAGAGAGATATCAAAGGTTCTTAAGAATTGAACCCAGGTCTTCCTAATTCGAAGGTAGTATCTCCATTAAATTTGTTAATTCCACTTTCCTCTAAGATTTTTTGATCACACATTCCAATTAGTGACAAATAAAACCAAGCAGCTACATTCATTATATATTAGTTCACTTATTTGCAAACTAGATGAATGTGCTACTGAATTAGCACAGAAGAACATTGCATTAGATTATGAGGTTCTGACCATAAGAACTTTCTTTGTATGTCCAGGGCTTAGCAAAAATGCCTAGCACATGGTAGGCACTTAATGGATGTTTATTGATTTACTCAATGACATGAGGGAGAGGGTGGACTCATCATTATCATTTTTCATGATTTATAACCACAAAAAATAAATATAGAACATTGGAAATGAAATGAAATTAATAAAAGTTCCTTATTTTAAACACTTGAGGCCCTTCGAAAGCTATGAAACCTTTCCAAAGTTATCTAGCTAATTTTCCTTTCGTATTGCTGAGGTTAGCTTATTGTTCATTAATTCAATGAGGCAAGAAATACACTATTCAGTGAGTGGTATCTACAGTCTGTCCACTCAGCAACACAAAGGCAATAGAAAAATAAACATATTATCCATTTTTGTTTTATTTTGTTTTCCTGTGTGCTGTTTTAAGCCAGACCACACTGAGTAATTATTGACATCTTCTATAAAGTTCTTGCAGTACTTTGGGTTTGATAAAGAAATAATAATATGTGACCTCATCATCCATCTATAGGGGATTATTTCAATTTGAGTCCTTACTGAATCATTTCCCTGACAGTGACCCATACTAATCCATTTCAGTCTTCTCATTTTGCCTACTGACCATGGCTGTCCTCTAAATCTTTGTCCTAAGCCCTCTTCTCAATTTCTACTTTTTGATTTACTAATCTAATCAATTCCCATGGATTGAACCATCATCTCTATGCAGATGATTATCAGATCTATTTATCCAATCCTATTCTCTCTTCTGATCTTGTTTCATAGTTTCAACTGCCTATGAGACATTTTAAACTGGATGACTTAGAGACTTCTTAAATTCAGTACATACAAAAGTAAGCTCTTATATTTTGCTCAAAACTATCCCATCTTCATAACTTCATTATTATTGTCAAGAGTAGCAGCATCCTCTTAGTCATTCAGGCTTTCAGTGTAGTTTTGGCTCCTTCTTTTTCAAAGAGGATCAATGACATTACAGAATGATGGCTGGACTTAGAAATTAATTGGATTAAATGAGACAATTGCAATTATCGGCCTCACTCTCTTCCACTCATCAAACTCAGTGGCAAAACAAAATCAAGATAACCAGAAACCATCTGTTTTTCAGTGGGTGACCTTGGTGACTTTGATATCTGACCAAACTCTTAAGTGTTCCACATTCTGCTTAGCTTCCTTCATGGCAATTGGAACAAGTTATTCTCACCACTGATTCCATTGGGAGAAGTTATCACATGCTTAGGTAAACATCCTTCTAATTCTATTAATAGGTTTGAAGACTGTTGGTTAACTTTGACCTAGTTTAGCCCATTTTGTTGAGCCTTTTTAACCCATGCCATGCTCTCGCTCTCTCTCTCTCTCTCTCTCTCTCTCTCTCTTTTTCTCTCTGTCTCTCTCTCTCTCTCTCTCTCTCTCTCTCTCTCTCTCACACACACACACACACACACACACATTCAATTGTCAAGACCTATAATTTCTATCTTTGTAACATCTTTAATATGTACCTTCTTTTCTCTGAACATTGCAACCATCATGGTGCAGACCCTCATCACCTTATATCTGAATTATTGAAAGACTTTATCTGTTTGCCTCCCTACCATATTTCTTTTCCTGCTCATCTGTAACACTGATTATTGTAATCCTCAGGACTTAATTTCTCATCCTCCCAGCCATCCCTATTCATTCAAATTCAGGAACTCCTTATTGCCTCCAGGATCAAATCATCTGCTTGACTTTAAAGCCTTTCATAACCTGGCTCCTTCCTCTCCTTCTAGTAACCTAACAATTTCAATACTCCACTTCCCACATATAATTAGGACAAATGACATTAAACTTCTTGCTGTTTCTTGTGCAATAAACTCATCTTACAATTCTGTGCATTTTCACTGGAATTCTCTTATGCTTGGGATTTCCTTTCCCCTCTTTTGTTTTTCCTGGTATGTCTAGACTCCTTCAAGTCCCTGGCAGTCTTACTTTCTACAAGAAATCTTTCACAATCTCCCTTAGTGCTAGTATCTTTCCTCTGAAATTATATATAATTTGTCTTGGATATATCTTATTTGTACATATCTATTTGCTTGTTTTTGTCACACAATATACTGTAAGCTTCTTGATGATAGGAACTGATTCCCTCTTTTTTTATCCCCAATGCTTTGTGCAATGCCTGGCACATAGAAAGCACCTAATCAATGTTTCTTGACTGTTGAACAATTGTTTGGGCAAGGTTTTGAAATGTAATTGCAAGGAATTACCATGGCATTATCAAAAACAAATCATGCCAGGTTACCTTCCTTTCCTTTTTGGCAAGAAGTTAAGAAAACCAAAAATATAACTAAAAAGTCAATTATGAGGATCCTGTAGATATAGTTAGATTTTAGCAAATCTCTTCATAAAAAGTCTCATTATTGTGGAGAACTTGATAGGACATGATATAATATCACTTCAGTTTAAAAATTTTATAATACAAGGATTCAGAACTAGTCAAGTAGTTGTTAGTGGTTCAGTTTCAATATGGTTGGAGGTCTCAAGGCAAGTAGTACCAGTAATTAGTGCTAGTCATAGGACTAGGATAAAGATATAGAGAGAATAATCATCAAAAGTGTAAATATTATAAAACTGTTAGGTAGACATAATATATGTGTCTTGAGAGCTAGAATATAAGGCTGAATCTTATAAAATATAATTCAGTAAAGAAAAATGCAAACTTTGTACAAGGATAAAAATGATCTAATAATTATACAACTAAGGAAGCATGTATAGATATCATTTGTTTTATTAAAAATAATCTGGAATTTTTAGTGAACTTCAAACTCAATAGGTATAAGTTGTGTGCTATGGAATATAAACAAACAAAAATTAAGCACTCTTTGATTGCATTAAGCAAAGGATAGCAGTAGAGCTTTTAAGAATAGGGAGGTCTTAGTCTCATTGTGTACTTTGATTTACCAGATTTCAAATGGAATATTCTGATCACTTTTGATGCAAAGGTTTAAGAAGCACATTCATAAATTAGGAAGTATTCACAGAAGTACAACCAAGGTGAAGAAGTGCTTTGATACTGTGCTATATGAATGAATTAACAGAATTGTATCTTTTTATCCTGGAGAATATCAAGGAGAATGTGAGAGCTGTTCTCAATTATTTGAATTGTATCTGTGAAAGGAGTCTTAAATTTGTTTTGTTTTGTTTTGACCCCAATGGAAGAATCAGAAGAGACAGAAAGGAGTTTCAAAGCTGGCCATTTAGGTTTGATGTCAGGAAATACTTCCTAGCAATCTTTGATCTTCCAAAAGAAAATGAGTTGTCTCAATATGCAGTGTGTTTATTCTCCTTAAATATCATCAAAAGATTTATGGTCACCTGTCACATATATTATGTATTTTTAAAAAGATAATAGAATACATGTGCCACTAAGATGTTTTCCAACTCTCAAATTTAATACTATAAAATGATTCAGTTATATGTTATGTGTTTCTCTCATTTTTTATCTCTCTTCTAGCTTTATGAATTATTTTAATATTTCCTTTCTTAAGTTGGTGGTTTATCTGTATAGATGCATGATTCATGAATAATTCTTATATTAGTAATTTGTCTTGCTTATAAAATATCATTAATTTCATTTCCATGTTGCTCAGTATTTCTAAGTACAGTAACTAACTTTTAAAAATGTATTCATGGGCTAAGCCAAGTTGGCAGAGAGCAGACAAGACTTTTTGTGACCTCCTCTGACCTTTTCTCAAACCAGCAATGGATTAAGCCTCTAAACTGGTTTTGGAGTCAAAGAATCTACAAATATTTGGAGTACAACACATTTCCAGAAGAAAATAGCTTGGAAACAGTTCAGAACAGGTCTGTGTCAAAAGGCAGGGGGACAGTCTACTGAGCCCTGACTGCAGAATAGGGAGTCTGGGGTAAGGAGCTGAGGCTGAGAGTGAGAGAAGGGAAGCAATAAACTGGGAAAACATTTTTACATTTAAATGTTCTGATAAAAGCTTCATTTCTAAAATATATAGATAATTGACTGGAATTTATAAGAACTCAAGCCATTTTTCAACTAATAAATGGTCAAGGGACATGAACAGAGAATTTTCAGATGAAGAAATTATAACCATTTCTAACCATATAAAAAGATGTTCCAAACCACAAATTAAAGACAACTCTGAGATATCAATGCACACCTTTCAGATTAGCTAAGATGACAGGAAAAGATAATGATAAATGTTGGAGAGGATGTGGGAAAACTGAGACTCCTAATACATTTTTGTTGGAACTGTGAACAGATCCAGCCATTCTGGAGAGTAGTTTGGAACTTGGTCAAAAATTCCTCAAACTGTGCATACCCTTTGATGTAACAGTGTTTCTACTGGGCTTGTTTCCTAAAGCTATCTTAAAGGAAGGAAAGGGACCTACATGTACAAAAATATTTGTGGCAGCCCTTTTGTAGTGGCTAGAAACTGGAAACTGAGTGGATGCCCAATAATTGGATAATGGCTGAATAAATTATGGTATATGAATATTATGGAATATTATTGTTTTGAAAGAAACGATCAGTAAGTAGAATGATTTCAGAAAGGGCTGGAGAGACTTTCATGAACTGATATGAAGTGAAATGAGCAGAACCAGGAGATCATTGTACACAGAAACATCAATATTACATGACAATCAGTTCTGATGAACACAACTCTTTCCAACAATGAAATGATTGATGCCATTTCCAGTGATTTTGTGATAAAGAGAGTCATCTACATCCAGAGAGAGGAATGTGGGAACTTGGTGTGGACCACAACATAACATTCTCACTTTTTTTTTTTTTTTTGATATTTTTAGCTTGCATTTCATTTTCTTACTCATTTTCTTTCCTTTTTGATCTGTTTTTTTCTTATGCATCAAGAGAATTGTATAAATACATTTACACATATTGGTTTTAAACAGATATTTTAGAACATATAACATATATTGGCTTGCTTGCCATTCAAGGGATGGAGTGAGGAGAAGGAGAAGAAAATCTAAAACAGAAGGTTATGCAAGGGTTAATGTTGAAAAATTATCCATGCATATGTTTTTGTTTGTTTGTTTTTCCTGAGGCAATTGGAGTTAAGTGACTTTGCCCAGGGTCACACAGCTAGGAAGTGTTAAGTGTCTGAGGCCAGATTTGACCTCAGGTCCTCCTGACTTCAGGGCTGGAATTCTATCCACTGCACCATCTAGCAGTCCCCATGCATATGTTTTGAAAATAAAAAGCTTTAAAAAAAAAAAAGTGTTCATGATGAATGAGTGCAGAGCAGGACAATGATGAATAAGTATTTATTAAGCAGGTATTATGTGTCAGCCACTCTGCTAAATACTCTACAAATATCTCATTTGCATAACTGTACATATATATATAGAGAAATGTGGAATCTATTTATCTATATACAGTTTACTGACTTAGGGAGTTACTTGGTGTATTGGGAAATTATCTTCCTACTCTCATCTTTACCACTTTGATTTCTGAAGAAAAAATATTTTCCTTATTACTGAATTCACTTCTGATGAGGTATAGCCAATGGGTCACAGAGCCATTATGAGTTAGAAGATCTGCTTGCATACTACTTTATCTCTAACATTAGAATTTATTTACTATATATTCTCCATGCATAAGTGAAGGGCACAATATATTCACATATATTTTTATCAATACAGACATATCTGTACCTATTGATCATATTTGTCAATGTGTACATTTTCATTGAAGACTTTTTTTTTTTCTAAAATTTATAATATTCTCCTAAAATATAGTCAGTGTCATGTATGGAACTGAATTTGGAATCAGAAGCCTAGGTCTGAATTCTGAATCCAATTCCTTCATTCAAAATCATTCAAATTCCTTAAAAGGAGGTTGTTAGACTAGTCCATTAAAGTTCCTTTTAATTCTTAATCCAAGATGATTTATCTGTCAATATAACTAGATTTAAAGTTTAATATTAATCTTTTCTCTTTCTATGTATAGACTACATCTATAGAATATTTTTTTTCTTTTCTTTTCTTTTATTTTATTTTACTGCTGCCATTCTGAAAATTGCCTGGTCCAGGGGGAAAGGATCCTGATTTCTTCTTACTAAAACAATGATATTCATTGCCAGTTATTGTCCATTGTCCAGGGGACAGACAACATCTTATTTCAGTTTCACTTCCATATAATGTCTAGTGTTGTATACATATAATGCTGAATAAATTTTCTTCTCACTGGCCTTACAGCCAGCTGGAGAATTTTCATGTTTCATAATTGTGATCAAATGCTGTAACTTATTATCCTGGAAACCTCTACGCATATTGTGTCCTTTAGCAGAAACATTCTTAACATGGATAAAAGGTGCTGACATTTTCTTTTTTTCAGCTCCTATTCAATGTTGATTTCCCCCGCCATGTCACCCACTATCTGAAGGTCTCAGAAGGTCATTACCAATACTTTCTCCCTCCTTATTACAATTTGAAAACTCTTGCATCCTTTCCATCTTTACCCGAAATGAAAACTATGAATTTTTCAATCAGCAGCAAATAATTGTGTAGAAAAACTCATTCTGTTGCTTCCAGACACAATCCAATCAGTATAATAGTTTTTGAGGAAGAGGAGAACTATATTCACATTTCTTTCATGTAAAGAATGAGATAATAGAGGACTTTCATGGTGATTGAGCACCCTGCAGGTACTGCAGTTGGCTTCACTATACTGAAGGCCTTGCTAGGTTCATTGCATAAAAGAGAAAATCTGTCTTAATTTGTACTTTCCCCTCAGGCTTCAAATGTATTTTTGAAATGGACTGCAGCAATAACTGAAGGGCTTTGCACCCCAATAAAATCACCCTTTTGAATGACAGCTTTGCTGCTTCAGGAAAATTTACCGTAATTCTACTGTTTCTTTAATGAAGTGAAACGAATATACATCACAGCTACCTGGGCCCTGCCATTGAACTTGGATAATTATTTCCCAATCAAAAAGAACATCCCATTTTTCTTTGGCATTCTCTTGTGTCTGTTAGCTTTGCTTTTTTAAGATTTAATTGAAATTTCATAATCACAGAGTTCAAATACAGAACAGATTTGAATCAGTGCTTGGGAACAATATCTCTCCCTTAGAGCTCTCCTTGTTTAAAAGAAGACAAAAAATGTTCCTGTGCTTTTATTAAACTTCCTCTCTTGTCATGTTATTCTCTGTAAGATTGCTTCCAATAAGGCTCCTTGCTATTAAAGCTAGGCTGAAGGCTAGCTTCAATAGACGAAGGTACTGGACGAGACAAGTGAACTCACTTAGATTGTGAGGTTGATAAATTTATGGATATTTTTTCTCCCTGAAACACTTAGGACTCAGCAAAAGTCAAAATGAATTTGGACCAAATATGTTGTAAAGCCATATATATTTTTAAAGAAAATATAATCTACATTTCTGTTCATTTACAAATGACCTTATCAAAATGTCTTATAATCAAAGTTAGTTGGGGAGATAATAATTCCATTGAGCTTCCAAATAACATTAGGAACTTTTTCTTCTACTTTTTACAGTAAATGATTTAAATTCTAGGTCTTTTGAGGTCACAAATATACTTGAGTCGTCACATTGTTAAAACAAACTTGAAACATTATTTTTTTTTTCCTTTTTTTTCCTTTAAGGACTGTGGGATGGTCAAATTGATCAGAATATGCAATGACATGTAAACAGAATTATACAACCAAAAAATTCTCACTAAAACTACATCTTCTAGTAGGTATATAAAATAACCTATTTATACTATATTCAGCAATAATTTAAATATAAAAAATACCTACTATATAAGAGATTATGCCTGGTACAAGGCTATAGAGGTAAAAATAAAAGAGTTTTTTTTTTTTTTTTTTTTTTTTTTTTTTCCCCCCACCTTCAAGAGTTTTGACTTTGCCTGGGATCGATCATTACTATCCTTATTTTTTTTTCTAATAAATCCTACTTCTGTGGATATCTTCAACAAAGAGAAGATCTAAGTCAGTTTCAATTAATCAATGATGGACAGAATCAGCTACACCCAGAAAAGGAACACTGGGAAATGAATGTGGACTACTTGCATTTTTGTTTTTCTTCCCAGGTTATTCTTATCTCCTGAATCCAATTCTTCTTGTGCAACTATATGGATCTGCACACATATATTGTATCTAAGACATATTTAACATGTTTAACAAGTATAAATAAGATTGCCTGCTATCTAGGGGGGAGGGATGGAGGGAGGGAAGGGAAAAGTTGGAACAGAAGTGAGTGCAAGGAAGAATGTTGTAAAAAATTACCCATGTATTTGTTCTGTCAATAAAAAAAGCTGTAATTAAAAAAAATAATAAAAAATAAATCCTACTTCTGAATATTGCTACTTATTGTGTTTATCTCTTATTTCCTATCCCTGTTAGCTCTTCTACTTTACTTCTACTTATTAACATGCCTTGATCTTATGTAAATTTCCTGCAATGTATTCTTCTCTTATCTCTTCCCTCTACTCTTCCCTTCCCTTTTATCTCCTTTCTATCAATCTACATATTTTATCACACTATTGTTAATCTAGATAATTTTCTATACCAGACCTTACCATATTCCCTCATCTTCTAACTAATTTACAGGTTTGGGAGGGGGTTATACTCTTGAATTTTTCCATTTTTTAACCATTCTTGACATGTAATAGGATTTCAGAATTAGCAGGCCCTCTCCCAATCTAATTCCTCAGTGGAGATTCTTGTGCTCACTCCTCTTTTATACAGCATGATTAATATTTTTAATCTTTTTATCAAAAGGTTTTGACTTTTCTAATCAATTTATTTAATATTTTTCCCCAGTTATATTCAAAACATTTTTTTTTTACATTTTATTTTATGATTTTTGAGTTCTGGAGAAAGAACCCAACTATAGAAAGTTAGGTTGACCTAAAAAAGCAGAAAAGCAGGTGACCATTTTACAGGATAGGAGAGATTTTTTTTTTTTTTTAACTTCAGTATTCTCCTCTTCTCATTTTAACTTTCTATGGTTAGGTTTTTTCTTCAGAACTCAAAACTAAGTGCTCTCCCTTATCCCCACCCACAATTAAAAAACCACAAGTGAAATTATGCAAAACCTTGTCATAAAAATCAAGTTGTAAAAGAAAAAGTAGATTTCCCACCCTAATAAAAACAAAAAATGTCAAGAAAAATTAAAATTTTAACTTAAAGTGAAAAATATAGAGAGAAATAGAGAATACTTCAATCTATATTCAGACACAATCAGTTCCTTCTCTGGGTATAAATTTTTCATTTTAAGTCCTTCAAAGTAATTGTGGATGATTGTACTACTGAGAATAACTAAGTGATTTACAGCTGGTCATCCCAGAACATTGCTATTACTTTGTATACAGTATATTTCTCTTTGTTCAAAGGGAGGGATTTTTAGAAAGAACGCTACTCATATCAGATCAGAGTTAAAGAGAGAACTACATATACATTTAAAAGGGAATAAAGTATTCTAAATTTACAAAGAAATAAGAGAGTGAGGAAATAGGATAAGAGGGTAGTATAAAAGAGTGTGCTGATTAACAGGAATGGAATGAAGTGTATAAATGAACAGGAAGGGGATAATGAGGGAATAACGTATATATTTGGAAAGCTAAAAAGTCTAAATTCAGATGGAAACAAAAAGGAAAAATGTGTGGGAAGAAGCTAAAAGAGTAGTCCTTGGAGGCAGGATAGATTAAGTAATAGCAAGGCAAGGTAGTGGATAGAAGTAAAGAAGAGGAGTCAGATGGGCTTGGAAATAAGAGATATACACAAACATAAAATGTAGATCAGGGATAGAATTGATTATGTAAAAAAATTGATCTTCTGATCTCAAAGTTAAAGCTAAAATAGATTGAATAAAAAGAAAAACAGGGAAACTACATTTTATGCCTACCACAGTAATTAATAAATATTGTTTTAGACTATTTGAAATAACTAGACAGTATAAGGTTGGAATATTGCTGTGGTATAGGAAATGAGTTGGTGAAAGAAGAATATTCAAAGACTTGGATTTATGAAGATAACATCATCTTCCATAAGTCCAAGTGTTTCCATATTTTAGAAAAACAGAGGATAAACAAGTATAGTATGTTCTTACATGGATGCATATGAATATATATGTATATGATTATAGATACATATATATATGTATGTATGTATACATGTGTTTGTGTATATATATATATGTGTGTGTGTGTGTGTGTGTGTGTGTGCTTCTTTAAAGCCTTCTTGGAAGAGTTGTGGGAGAAAGGAAAAGAAAAAAAGAATAAAGTAAAAAGTACACAGCAAAATACAAAAGCAAATATACAAGGAATCAAAGCAATGATGGACATCTCTGATCACAATACATAGTATTTATTATGTAGCCTTTTTCAAAATGAAAATTTATTGCATTATATTTTAAATCCTCTCATGTTCTGCTGAGCACATGACTTTTTTTCTTCTTTTCCTATTTTGGATTTAAGGTTGAAATAAATAAGTGAATAAATGAATAAATAAAATATCCAGGGAATTTAAACAAACTCATAATGAAATTTCTCTATTTCATTTCTGAAATAATGACACAATCTATAATTATGTTCATAGTGCTTCATATACCTTATTTGACTATTATGAGGTAAAGTAACCAACTAACATGAAATATGTTTCTTTCTGTTCTTTGGTACATTTTACTTATATAGTACATTAAAATGTTTTCATCCAAAAAAAAGGCAAACGAGTAAAACAAAAACCTCTCAAATATATATTTTGTCACTCAAAGCTCTTCACAATCTAGTTCCAAGCTACTTTTGTTTAATATCCATTTATTTCTTTCATGCACAGTGTGAATTTAGTTGAATTGGCCTTATTTCTGATGCCTTAACTGCTAATGCTTCAACAAATCCTATCCCTGTTAAAAAATGGAAAAATTCAAAAGAGTATAACCCCCTCCCAAACCTGTAAATTAGTTAGAAGATGAGGGAATATGGTAAGGTCTGCTATAGAAGATTATCTAGATTAACAATAGGATGTTGATTGATTGAGAATGAAATATCATTATCCTTATTGTATGGATAAAGACATGATT
The DNA here is from genome assembly GCF_902635505.1 of Sarcophilus harrisii. Lineage (NCBI taxonomy): Eukaryota > Metazoa > Chordata > Mammalia > Dasyuromorphia > Dasyuridae > Sarcophilus > Sarcophilus harrisii. The sequence goes on from NC_045429.1 coordinate 154,269,899, forward strand.
TAGAGGACATGAAGTGACACATCTAGGGTAGTACATATCAGACTAAAAAATTGGTCTTAAGCCTTCTGATTGAACCTCACACTCTCAAGTAAACTCATTATGAAACCAACCTTTCCATCTACATTCATTTTGGCAAAGAAAGATTATGAGCTGCCCTTATAATTATTGTCTGTGGCTTCTATAATGATTTTAATAATGATATGACTGCTGTTATGAGTATATTTTAATTCATCCCTCAGTATTTTGCACTCTTCTTTAGTGTTCAAAGATTATGCTTTTAGAATAGCTGTAGTTAAATTAATGTTTGTAAGTGGACTAAAAAAAGTCTATGAATCTTAGCATCACTACTATACCACTTCACCAACCTCACTTTATAAGTGGATGTAGACTGTTCAGGATTGGATAGTGCTTTGCATTTTCATTTGTTTCAGAAATTGCCAAAGCCCCAAATAAACAAAAGTCCCCAATCTCTCTTTGTGCTTAACAAGTCTGACATAAGAACAAAAAAAGCATTAGATAGTATTGTACTAAAAAGTTTATATAATGCCCAGGTTTCTGTTATATGTCTATAGTCATTGAAGATCCAGACTTTTATACAAGGATGAAAAATAAGAGTAAAACTTTCATGGAGAAGACTCCGGGTTTTTAATATCAAGGGTAATCATGAGAATTATAACGTAGATATTAATTGCATGCTTTACAATTTCTGGTCTCTTCAGTTGTTAAAGACCTGCCTACATATAACTTTACATTTGTTTTTGATATAGATGATATTCCCCAAATCTTAGCAGTTCCATCTTAAATTTTTTTTCCATTTATTTTGTTTTGTTTTGTTTTGTTTTTTATTATAACTTTTTACTGACAGAGCCCATACCTGGGTAATTGTTTTTACAACATTATCCCTTGTACTCACTTCTGTTCCGATTTTTCCCCTATCTCCCTTAACCCCCTCCCCCAGATGGCAAGCAGTCCTATACAAGTTAAATATGTCACAATGTATCCTAGATACAATATATGTGTACAGAACCGAAGAGTTCTCTTGTTGCACAGGAAGAATTGGATTCAGAAGGAAAAAATAACCTGGGAAGAAAACCAAAAATGGAAACAGTTTACATTCATTTCCCAGTGTTCTTTCTTTGGGTGTAGCTGCTTCTACCATTCTAGCCAATCTGACAGGTGTGTAGTGGTATCTCAGTTGTCTTAATTTGCATTTCTCTGATTAATAATGACTTGGAGCATATTTTCATATGACTAGAGATAGTTTCAATTTCTTTGAGAGTTGTCTGTTCATATCCTTTTTACCATTTATCAATTGGAGAATGGCTTGATTTCTTATTAGAGTCATTTTTCTATAAATTTTGTAATTGAGGCCTTTATCAGAAGCTTTGACTATAAAAATGTTTTCCCAGTTTATTGTTTCTCTTCTAATCTTTTCTGCATTAGTTTTGTTTGTACAAAACCTTTTCAATTTGATGTAATCAAAATTTTCTATTTTGTAGTCAATGGTGATCTCTAGTTCTTCTTTGGTCATAAATTCCTTCCTCTTCCACAGGTCTGAGAGGTAAACTATTTTATGCTTTTCCAATTTATTTATAATCTCATTCTTTATGCCTAGGTCATGAACCCATTTTGACCTTACCTTGATGTACAGTGTTAAGTGTGGGTCAATGCCTAGTTTCTGCCATACTAATTTCCAGTTTTCCCAGCAATTTTTGTCAAGTAATGCATTCTTATCCCAAAAACTGAGGTCTTTGAGTTTGTCAAACACTAGATTATTGAAGTTATTGGCTGTTTTGTCCTTTGAACCTAACCTATTCCATTGATCAACTAGTCTATTTCATAGCCAATACCAGATGGTTTTGGTAACCGCTGCTTTACAATATAATTTTAGATCTGGTACGGCTAGGCCACCTTCATTTCATTTTTTTTTCATTAATTTCCTTGAAATTCTTGACCTTTTATTTTTCCATATGAACTTTGTTGTTATTTTTTCTAGGTCATCAAAACAGTTTTTTTGGGAGTCTGATTGGTATAGCGCTAAATAAATAGATTAGTTTAGGTAGTATTGTCATCTTTATTGTATTTACTCACCCAATACAAGAGCATTTAATATTTTTCCAGTTGGTTAGATCAGACTTAAGTTATGTGGGAAGTGTTTTGTAGTTTTGCTCGTAAAGTTTCTGATTTTCCCTTGGCAGATAGATTCCTAAATATTTTATACAATCAGTAGTTACTTTAAATGGAATTTCTCTTTGTAACTCTAATTGTTGGGTTTTGTTAGTAATATATAAGAATGCTGATGACTTACATGGGTTTATTTTGTTGTAGTACCTCCACTATATGCTTTTCCAGGTACAATTTTCTTTCCACCTCTAGTTTCTAGAACAAGATATACATGTACTCTTTATATATCTTTATAGTGGAAATATAATTCCCAAGATTTCTTTTTCCCTTTTTAGGTTTTCTCTTGAGTTCTATATTTGTAGATCAAACTTTTTGTTTAGTTCTGGTTTTTTCCTCAAAAATAGATGAAATTCATTTATTTCGTTGAATGTCCATTGGGGAGTGTTATGGTATTCAGGTAGACCAATAATTTTTTAATTGTCTCTTCCTGGTCTATTTTCCAAGTTGGCTGTCTTTTATATTTTCTTCCAATTTTTTCATTCTTTTAAGTTTGCTTGATTGATTTTTATGTCTCATAGAGCCATTAGCTTCCATTAACCCAATTCTAGTTTTTAATGTGTTATTTTGTTTAGTTAGCTTTTTTATCTTTTTGTTCCCCCAATTTGGCCAATTCTCCTTTTGAAGATTTTTTTTTCAGTAGATTTTTTTTTCATTTGGACAATTTTTTTAAGAAATTGCTTCCTCTTCCAAGTTGTTTACTCTGTCACACACTTTTCATTTCTTTTTCTCATTTTTTTTTCTATCTCTTTCATTCTCCTTTTAAAGTTTTTTTTTTTTAATGAAACATTCCAGAAGGCTCTTTGGGTTTGCACTACAATAGCTTTATATGTTCAGATCTCTTTTCAGTTTCTTATTCTTATTGTTTCCTTTTCTTTTGGCATTTATTTTTTAACTTTTAGGTCAAGCTTTGCTCTTGCAATAAAAAGGGCACTGTCTCAAGTTTCCTGTGCAGCTCTGAACCTTGGCTTTAAGCACAGGGGTTCCTTGTATTTGCAAGGGCTAGCTTTATCTGTTCATTTCAGGGAACAACCTAGTTTTTCAGAATTTACCTTCTGAGCTGGACTGGGGACTACCCTACTGATTTTCTCTGCTACTATCCAGGCCCAAAAGTCTCAGTTGATGATTTGCTGTGATTAAGACCCTCTCACTAGCTTTACCACATTCCACCTAAATTGAGCTGCAGAGAGAATGGCCCTTAGACACATTGGGATTCTTTCTAATGTTATTGTCTTGCGATCCATTCTTGTTTTCTTCAACATCATTTTTAGTGATTACTGCTCCCAATATAATTTGCATCATTTAGATCTCTTTAATTAAACTTAACCTGATTCCACACTAATATCCATAATCTTTTATAAAAAGGTAATGATTGAAAAATTATAATAAGACCAAAGGTAAAAACAAGATACGTCCCACTCTTCTCGCTATCACTTTAGTTGCCAATGAACATGGGTTAAAGGGAAAGGAACGATTGCAGAGTTAAATTAGGGACTTGTTTTTTTTTTTTTTAATTTAATAGCCTTTTATTTACAGGATATATACATGGGTAACTTTACAGCATTAACAATTGCCAAACCTCTTGTTCCAATTTTTCACCTCTTACCCCCCACCCCTCCCTAGATGGCAGGATGACCAATAGATGTTAAATATATTAAAATATAACTTAGAAACACAATAAGTATACATGACCAAAACATTATTTTGCTGTACAAAAAGAATCAGACTCTGAATTATTGTAAAATTAGCTTGTGAAGGAAATCAAAAATGCATGTGTGCATAAATATAGGGATTGAATTCAATGTAATGGTTTTAGTCATCTCCCAGAGTTATTTTTCTGGGCATAGCTAGTTCAGTTCATTACTGCTCCATTAGAAATGATTTGGTTGATCTCGTTGCTGAGGATGGCCTGATCCATCAGAACTGGTCATCATCTAGTATTGTTGTTGAAGTATATAATGATCTCCTGGTCCTGCTCATTTCACTCAGCATCAGTTCGTGTAAGTCTCTCAGGCCTTTCTGAAATCATCCTGTTGGTCATTTCTTACAGAACAGTAATATTCCATAATTTTCATATACCACAATTTATTCAACCATTCTCCAACTGATGGACATCCATTCAGTTTCAGTTTTAGCCACTACAAAAGGGCTGCCACAAACATTCGTGCACATACAGGTCCCTTTCCCTTCTTTATAATCTCTTTGGGATATAATCCCAGTAGTAACACTGCTGGATCAAAGGGTATGCACAGTTTGATAACTTTTGAGCATAGTTCCAAACTACTCTCCAAAATGGTTGGATTCAGTTCACAACTCCACCAACAATTCATCAATGTCCCAGTTTTCCGCATCCCCTCAACAATCATCATTATTTTTCCTGTCATCTTAGCCAATCTGACAGGTGTGTAGTAGTATCTTAGAGTTGTCTTAATTTGCATTTCTCTGATTAATAATGACTTGGAGCATCTTTTCATATGACTAGAAATAGTTTCAATTTCTTCATCTGAGAATTGTCTGTTCATATCCTTTGACCATTTTCAATTGGAGAATGGCTTGATTTTTATAAATTAGAGTTAATTCTCTATATATTTTGGAAATGAGGCCTTTATCAGAACCTTGACTGTAAAAATATTTTCCCAGTTTATTGCTTCCTTCTAATCTTGTCTGCATTAGTTTTGTTTGTACAAAAACTTTTCAGTTTGGTATAATCGAAATTTTCTATTTTGTGATCAGTAATGATCTCTAGTTCTGCTTTGGTCATAAAGACCTTCCCCTTCCACAGGTCTGAGAGGTAAACTATCCTATGTTCCTCTAATTTATTAATAATTTCATTCTTTATGCCTAGGTCATGCACCCATTTTGACCTTATCTTGGTGTACGGCGTTAAGTATGGATCAATGCCTAGTTTCTGCCATATTAGTTTCCAATTTTCCAGCAATTTTTATCAAACAGTAAGTTCTTATCCCAAAAGCTGGGATCTTTGGGTTTTGTCAAAGACTAGGTTGCTATATTTGTTGACTGTTTTGTCCCTTGAACCTAATCTATTCCACTGATCAACTAATCTATTCCTTAGCCAATACCAAATAGTTTTGGTAACTGCTGCTCTATAATATAATTTTAGATCTGGTACAGCTAAGCCACCTTCATTTGATTTTTTTCATTAATTCCTTGAAATTCTTGACCTTTTGTTTTTCCATATGAACTTTGTTGTTATTTTTTCTAGGTCATTAAAATAGTTTTTTTGGGAGTCTGATTGGTATAGCGCTAAATAAATAGATTAGTTTAGGTAATATTGTCATCTTTATTATATTTGCTCGCCCTATCCAAGAGCATTTAATATTTTTCCAATTGGTTAGATAGGGACTTGTTTGATCTCACACTGAAACTCCCCCAAATACTTTTCTAAATGACTATAAACAATTTCTAGAGAACAAAAAATAGATGAAATGGAACCAATTTCTAGCCCACGACAAATAAGGACATTGGCAAGAAAAGTCTGTTGTACCAGGGTGAAAGTGGAACTAAATCAAGCACCCTTAGATGCCAGTGCAGACAAGGCCCCAGCAAGCCAGGAGCAAACTTCAGGATGACTGAATATGGCAGTTTCTAGACTTCTTAGCTCGAGAATAGCAAGTGGATGAGACAGTGGATCAGAAAGAGTTTTACCAGGGGTCCTTCTACTATCACCAGAACATCATTTTTTTATATTTTCTATATTTGGATCTGTCACTGTCCTGGGTCTTAGGCCTAGTGTAAGTAGGAACCTGAATATTAACACAATAGAATTTGCCACCACAGGGGACCAGCAATTCTAGTCCCAATTCCAGGGATGAAAATAGTGCTTGTGGTTGTTCACAAACCAGTGCATAGTACAGAAGTAATAAACACACATCTCCTTATGTCAGAGCCCTTGGAAAACCTAAAATTTTGTGTGTAGCCAAATTACCTCTCAAAAGAACTACATAAAAACTTGAAGCTTAAGAGTGCCTGCTATACTTTGGAAGTTGAACTCCACTATAGCAGAGAGTTAAAAGTCAAGAAATAAAATAGAAAAGCAGCAAGAAACAGAAAAAAATGAACATAGAAAATTATTATGGTTACAAGTTAAGTTCAAAACACACACTCCCAGAAGAAAAGAAAGTAAAAATTCCTTTATTGAAAGCCTCAAAGAAAAATACAAATTGGTCTCAAGTCATGGAACTGCTCAAAAGTGATTTTAGAAATCAATTAAGTGAAGGAGAGAAAAAAATTGGGAAGAGAAATGAGAGTGTTGTGAAAAATTATGAAAAAGGAACCACAGCTTGGTTAAAAAAAAACAAAAAAAGAAACAAACAAAAAACACTGAAGAAAGTAACATCTTAAAAAACTAAATAGTTCAAATACAAAAAAGGACCCCAAAATCCAATGAAAAAAAAAAAAATAGCTTAAAAGCAGAATTGGCCAAATGAAAAAATACAAAAATTCACAGAATGGAACTTAGAAAATGGAACTGGCCAAATAAGAAAAAATACAAAATCTCACAAATGAAAATTAATATTTAAAAGTTAGAATTTAAAAAGTAAGAAAAGATAAAGACTTCATAAGAAATAAAGAAACAAACAAAATCAAAAATAGAAAACAGTGTGAAATATCTCATTGCCAAAACAACTGATCTGGAAAGTAGATCCAGAAGAGACAATTTAAAAATCATTGTACTTCTTAAAAGTCATGGAAATAATCATCATAATAATAATAAGCATAAGGATAGACATCATAGTTCAAGAAAATTATTTTTTCCTGATAAATTAATTAAATTAATATATCCTGATATTCTAGAAACAGAGGATAAAGTAGAAATTGAAACAATCAGCTGATCACATCTAAAAAGAGAAACCTAAAAGATTGAAATATTCTAGACCTCCTAATTTGAGGTGTGCAAGCAACCAAAAAGAAATAATCCAAATGTTGTAGAGCCACAGTCAAAATAACACAATATTTAGTAGCTTCTATATTATTTGTTTTTAAAGCTTTTTTTTTTGATTTTCAAAACATATTCATAGATAGTTTTCAGTATTCATCCTTGCAAAACCTTGTGTTCTAATTTTTTCTCCCTCCCCTAGACACCAAGTAATCCAATATATGCTAAGCATGTGCAATTCTTCTATACATATTTCCACTATTATCTTACTGCACAAGAAAAATTAGATCAAAAAGGACAAAAATGAGAAATGAAACAAAATGGAAGCAAACAACAATAAAAACGTGAAAACACTATGTTATAATCTATATTCAATCCCCACCGTACTCTCTCTGGATGCAGATGGCTCTCTCCATCACAAGACCATTGGAACCAGCCTGAATCACCTTGCTATTGCAAAGAGCCAAGTTCATCTGAATTGATCATTGTATACTCTTCTTGTTATGTACAATGTTTTCTTGGTTCTCCTCACTTCATTTAGCATCAGTTCGTGTGAGTCTCTCCAAGCCTTTCTGAAATCATTCTAGTGGCTTCTACATTAAAGGTTTGAAGGGCTTACAGTATGATATTACAGAAGGTAAAGCTAGGATTACAATAAAATCATATACATAGCAGAACAGTATAATCCTTTATGGGAAAAAAACAACAGACACAAAATGAAATAGTAGACTTACAAGCATTTCTGATGAAAAAAAAAAAAAACTAGAGCAGAATAAAAAATCTGACTTTTAAATACAAAATACAAAAAGAAGCACAAAAAGGTAAACAAGAAAAAGAAACCATATGGTTAAATTTCTTATAATCTTACATTGGAACATGATATTTATAACTCCTAAAGGGTTTCTATATATTAGGGCAATTAGAAGGATCATATATAGAAAGAAAGCAGAGGCATAAGTTGAATATGATGGTATGATTATCTAAGAAAACAATTAATGGATAAGAAAGAAAAATTTACTTTTAGAAGGTAAAAGGGAGAGGTAAAATTGGTTAAATTATCTCACATAAAAGAGTCCTGAAAGAGATTTTAAAATGGAGAAAAATATGAATTCACATCAGAATTGGCTCAAAGAGGGAATAATATAGAGTGCATATATAAATTAGGTATATAAATCTATCTTACTATTCAGGAAAGCTGGAAGAAAAGAAGGTAAGAGAAGTGGAGAGAGGGAGCTGATAGAATGGAAAGAAGTTTCTGGGAGGCAAAAGGCAGAAGTGAAATTCTTTTGAGAATGAATAAGGTAAAAGGAGAGAAGAGGATAAACAGGGAAAATAAAATGGAAAGAAACACATAGTTGGTAATCACTGTTATGGAAAGAATTTAACTTGAGTTTCTTTGATACAGATTTCCTTTCTCAAACATAAAAATGAAGTCAGACTTATAGTAAAGAGCTATTCCTCATACCTCAAATGGTAAAAGGATATAACAAGCAGTTTCAGACACAGTAGTCAAAGCTATCTGTAATTATTTTTAAAATGTTGTATTTCATTGTTGAGGAGAGAAATATACATTAAAACAACTCTTCAAGCAACCAAAAAGAAAGAATTCATATATTATAGAACCACAGTCAGGATAACATAATATTTAGCAGCTTTTATATAAAGGATAGCAAGGTTTAACACATGATATTCCAGAAGGCAAAGAGTTAAGATTACAACTAAAAATCACCTACCCAGCAAAACTTCAAGGGGGAAAAATGACAAACACAAAACAAATAGAGGACTTTAAAACATTCCTGATGAAAAGACTAGAACTGGATATCACCTCATACAGGGAAGAAAATGACAAATGTTGGAGGGGATATGGGAAAATTGAAACATTAATGAACTATTGGTGAAGTTGTATACTGATTCAAAGCATTCTGGAGCACAATTTGAAACTATACCCAAAGAGCTATAAAATATGCATACCCTTAGACAAATGAATACCACTTCTAGACCTGTGTCACAAAGAAATTTTTTTTAAAAAGGAAAGGGATGTATATGTACAAAATATTTATAACAGTTCTTTTGGTGGTGATAAAGAATTAGAAAATGAAAGAATGTCCATTAATTTGGGAATGGCTGAAAAAGCTGTTATACATAACGTGGACTGAATGCTATTGTGCTTGACGAATTGATTAGGTTACTTTCACACACACACACACACACACACACAAATCATAGATAAAAATTAAATGAACTGATATAAAGTGAAATGAACACAATCAGGAAAAAATGTACTTAAAAATAGCAGCATTATTATATGATAATCATTTTGCTTTTCTCAGGTATCTAATAATCAAAGACAATTCTGTAAGATTTATCATCAAAGATGCTGTCCATCTGCAGAGAAAAAAACTAGTAGGATCTGCCTGCAGATCAGAGACATTTTTTATTTACTTTCTTGTGTTTTTATTTATTTTGTCTGTATTTTCTCTCATAGAATGACTTACATGGAAATGTGTTCTGCATGACTACATATGTATAACTTCCTTCAAAGTGTTTGAATTCTCAGTAGGAAGGAAGGAATAGAAAATATTGAAAATTTAAAATAGTATCCAACTTCTGGAAAATTAATTATATCTATTTTTACTTTTGATTTATCTGAGGTCAGATTTGCTATCCCTGCTTTTTTTTTTATTACTTCATCCGAAGCAAAATAAATTATGGTCCAGCTTTTTACCTTTACTCTCTATGCCTCTCTGTATCAAATGTGTTTCTTGTAAACAACATATTGTAAGATTTTGTTTTTTAAATCCACTCTGCTATTCCCTTCTATTTTAAAAGAGAATTCATCCCATTCACATTCAGTTATTATTACCAATTCTATATTTTCCTCCATCCTATTTTTCCCCTTTATATACTTTTGTTCTCTCTTTCCATCTTGTCCTTAATAGTTTTTTTAATCCACCCCACCCACTACCTAATCTTCCCCTACCCCTTCCTCCCTCCTCTTACCTATTTCCCTAGTATTTCTTTCCTCCCTATTATTCTTCCCCTCCCTTTTCTTTCCTCTTTCACCTACTACTTCTTTATAGGATAAGAACATTTCTATACCCAACTGAATGACTAAATTAATCTCTCTTATCGCTGAACCTGGTGAGATCAAATTTCAGACAATGCTCATCACCTTCCTTTTTTCCCCCTATTGTAAGATTTCCTCTTTTGCATCTCTTCACGTGATCTAATTGTACTATTATACCTCCCCTTTCCTCTTTTTTCAGTGAAGACCTCTTTCCAACCATTAATGTTTTTTCTTTGATGCCATCATATCTAAGTTCATTCACAACCACACCCTTAATCCATATGATACCCCCCTCCCTGTCTGGTCCAGTGACAGATACAGTTCTCAAGAGTTATAGAAATCAATAACTAGGGATGCAGTTTAATTTTTAAGTAATATATATTTATATATAGTTTTCCCTCATATTTACCTTTCTATGCTTCTCTTGAGTCCTCTGTTTGTAGATTAAATTTTCCTTTTAGTTCTTTTTCACTAGAAATATTTGAAAACCTCTTACTCTACTCCAAATCTATCACCTGAAAGATGATGCTTATTCTTGCTGGATAGTTAATTCTGGGTTATAATCCCAGGTCCTTTGCCTTCCAAACTATGGTATTCCAGGCTTTCTGATTCTTTATTGTAGAATATGCCAGATCTTGGCTAATCCTGACTGTTGCTCCTTGATGTTTGAATTCTTTTGTCTGGCAGCTTTGAGCATTTTTTTTTTTTTTTTTTGAGATTGAGAAAATTCCAGAATTTTCACAATAATATTCTTTAGGGTTTTCCTTATAAGATCTCTTTCTGACAGTGATGGATGGATTCTTTCAATGAGTATTTTCTCCCTCTGTTTCTCAAATATTGGAGCAGTTTTCCTTAATGAAGTCTTGAAGAATGCTATCCGGTGTCTTTTTTTTTTTTTTTCTTGGTCATGTCCTTCAGGTAGGCCAATAATTTTTTAATTGTCTCTTCTGGATCTATTTTCCAGGTCGGCTGTTTGTCCAATGAGTTACTTCACATTTTCTTCCAATTTTTCATTCTTTTTAATTCACTTGACTGATTTTTGCTTTCTCACAGATTCATTAGCTTCCATTTGCCTCATTCTAGTTTTTAATAAGTGATTTTCTTGTTAGCTTTTGTATCTCTTTTTTTTATTTGTTTAATTTTACTTTTGAAGATAGTAAATGAAAATTTAGTAGATTTTTTTCCCTTTGGGCAACTGCATTTATGGAGTTGTTTTCTTCAGTCAATTTTTCCCTTCCTTTTCCAAACTATTGACTCTTTCATGCATACCTCTCATTTCCTTTCTCGTATTTTCTTCTACCTCTCTTATTGACCTTGTAAAGTCTTTTATGATCAATTCTAAAAAAGTCTCTTAGAGCTTGAGAGCAATTCATAACACTCTTTGAGATTTTCTCTGTCCATTTCGTCCTTGTCTGGGTTGGTGTTTTCATCTGCTCTCTTATCATAGCAGCTTTCTATGGTCAATTTTCTTTTCTATTTCTTGATTATTTTCTTTCCTTTTCTTTTGTTAGTTCCTTTCTTTTTACTTGTGTGGTTGAGCTCTACTCCTCAGATAAAGGGGACACTGTTTTAAACTTCCTGTACTGTTTTGAACCTTAGCTTTGAGCACAGGAGCCCTTTGTATTTGCAAGGTATAACTTTGCCTATTCTTTTCAGGAAACAGTCTGGTTTCCCAGAGTGTGCCTTCTGTTCTGGGACTTCCCAGGCCTGAGAGTCTCAGTTGTTGATTTGCTATGATTAAGACCCTCTCACTAGCTTTTCCAGAATCTGTCTAAGCTGATCTGAGTACCAATTTTATCCTGGTGACATTGACCTGTCTTGAAGTTTTTACTATCTTGAGCTAGAGAATGTTATCATTCTATCAGACTATTTATGTTTTTTTCAAGGGAAACTGGGAGAGCTCAGGCAGCTTCCTGTCTTTACTCTGTCATTTTGGCTCCACCTCTGGAAATCCTGATAGTTTAATTTTATCACATGCAATTTAAACTTCATTCTTTCAAAATTTTATTCATTAGTCTTAAGACTAATCAAATAAAAAGCACCCAGTCTGTATAATGTAATTACCATGCTTCTCCTGAGTCTTTTCTCCAGGTTTAGCATCAGTGAGTTCAAATCTTATCTGCAATCACCTCAAAAGCTTTGATTATATTTCTTGTCCTCTTCTTCATATTTTAACTAATCTTTTTAATTTTATTTCTAAAGTATGGCACTTGGAATCAAACACAATATTCAATATGTTATTTGGTAGTATAGTATAGCTACTAAACATATCCACATTACCACCAATACTCGATTTCCAAAAGTTTGAAATGTTTTGTGATCTGGAGTCATATATTATTACTGGAACAATAAATGAGTTTCAAAATTAAAAAAAAATTTTTCTTTTGGGTAACTTGGAATTATTGAACCTATGTAATTTCCAAAATGCAATATAGATGCATGCAACATAAAGCTAACCCAATAAAAGATATTTCCCTAAGACATTATTCTTCATTATAACCTATCTCAAAGTCTTGATGTAATGTTGGCAGGTAAAATTATAACATTTGTTATATTCTTATTTTAAACTAGCTACATGTAGTAATATTTTATTTATTTTTTTAATTTTTGTAAAAGTAAAACATTGTACTTTTTTTAAAATTTTGATTTCCAGATTCTCCCCCTTTTATTCCATAATCTCTCTTTTTTTTTTTAATTTGACCCCATCCCTTATACATTTGAGAAATGAGACTTTATCATCAGAGAACTTTGATTCAAAATTCTTTCATAATTAGGATTGTTGTTTTTTCTATTCTCTTGTCTTTCACCCTCCTCAAAAATGTTTGGCTTCTGACTAAACCTCCTGATTGTAGTCTCTCTTCTATCACTCCCCCCCTCTCCTTATCTTATCACTTTCTCCTTGTATTTTCCTGTTGGGCAAGATAGATTTCTACACCTAATTGACTGTGCATGCTATTTCCTCTTTGAGGGAACTCTGATGAGAGTAAGATTCAGTCATTCCCCCTTTCCTTTCCCTCTTCTCCTCTATTGTAAAAAGTTTTTCTTGCTTCCTTTATGACAGATAATAACAGTATATTATTTAAAACTTGTTTTCTCAGAAACCGTTTATAGCCTTAAGTATCTAAGAAAAAAAGAGAGACAGTGGATTTACATATGATTATATTTATGCCTTTCATTTTAATCTTTTCATTCTGGAACATTTATCTGCCATTCTGGCTCTCTTCTCCCAATAGTGATTGCTTCCTAAGGCCACCATTTTGGGGAAAACACCAGATCTCCCATCTTTCACACCAAATATCTCCCATTACCACAGCTCTGCTTCTGACCTTTTGCACTTTCACTCCACAACTCAACTGCTTTTTTACTTTGGAATATCTTTCATTAACTTCTGCCTCCTAAAGTTTGAATATCCTTTATTACCATTCTTATCTTGGAACATTATTCTTCTTTGTCTGATCACGTCTAATATTAATGAGCTCCTCCCAGTGTTTCCATTTTGGGAAGTAGCCTTGGCAAGTTATGCTTCATTCCTCTTCTAGCTCTGCTTCTAATTTTCTAAACATTGAAATTGTATTCCTTTTTAACTTGTCCCATTAGAATGTAAGATTCTTGAAGATAGAAATTATTTTTTCTTTTTGTTTGTATTTGTATACACAAAACTTAGCAAAATAAGCTGAATAAATTGCTAAAAATGCTTGCTACCTTGCTTTTTGCCTTATTGAATAGAATTAAATGTGTTGCATCTGTTGAACTATGAAAATGTTGAATTATATTTGCCCTAATCTTTGTAATAATCCTCCACTGTTCCCAATTTAAATGCTGTATTGAATTACTTGATAACTACAGTTCTCTTTCTGCCCCTTGCTTTAGGTAGGTGATAGAATAAGAATAATTGGGTGCACAGGTGGCCTGGTAATAAAAGAGAGATTCATGATTTAAGTGCCAACAGCCATGAACTATTCATCCTGAATTAATAAAAAAACACTCACCATTATCGTCTTCCCCCATATTGTAAACAAGGAAGATACAAAGTCATGATTTCAGTTTGGTCTTAATAAGACTGGTAAGATTCTGCATCCTTGTAAAAAATTTATTTTTATGGAAAAGTGTAGAAATGCTATGACCTAGAATCTCTGAGAAACTTAAGTAATCAAATCCCTTCTTAATAAATTAAAGTAAAACATACAGATAATACTCTATTTTTTTCTTCTAGCATTCAAAACCTAAAAATTAAATATAGATGTCTCATCTTGAGACCACCAAATAAAATCTCTTTCTACTTTTAACCTGAACCTATGAGGGAATTTTAATAGAAATTAAATGCTATCTCTTTCAAGCAAAATTAATAGATATACTGATTCTCGCAAATTCAACTTATAAAACAGTATAGACCATATGGGTGGAATTTGAGAAGCCAAACTAGAATAAAATGATTCAGGAAAAAAGAATCCTCTATTAGGAGTTAGGAGACTTGCCTTCTGTTCTATCTGCCCCAAGGTTATGAAGGAAACTCTATGTCAGATGTCATTCAGCCTTTCAATATTCATTGTTCATTTTCATGTTTGCAAGAAAAGGAAGAAAGAAACAGAGAAAAAGAGAGAAGGGAGGGAAGAAAAAGAGAAATAAAAAAGGAAAGAAGGAAGGAAGGGAAGGAGAAAGGAAGGAAGAAAAGAAGAAAGGAAGGGAAGGAGGAAGGAAGGAAGGAAAGAAAGAAAGAAGGAAGGAAGGAAGGAAAGGTGGAAGGGAAGGAGTGAGGAGGGAATCATTTACCATGCAAAGCATAGGGGATGAATGTTTGAAATCATATTTTTAGTTTTTAAATCAAACCATTACTGTAAGTATATTTCTTGCACTATTACACATTTGTGACAAGTATCACAATTTCATTTAACAAAACAACATAATATACACTTTGCAGTGATATTTCCATATGCATATGTGTATAAGTGCACGTGTGTGTGTGTTTTCTCTGAACACTTTCAAGTCACATGCTCCTCTATACCACTTATGTGTCTAGGGAAAATGAGCTTCTATTTTATAGTATTCATATAACATTGATCACATAAACCTCATATCCAAATGCATCATTACTACTAGATGAGTATATTTTTTAACCACTTTCAGGTTAGATACAGAAATTTCCTACTTGACTTGAGGTATTGAAGAATGATTGGTTGGTGATAAATATTCCCATAAATTTGAATCTCAATACTCACTTATCTTGCTTCTCCTAACCTCTAGTTTGCAGCCCACAGATTCATCTCCTTTACCTAAAATGAAATAATAAATACTGACTGAGGAAAGGAAACTGGGCCATAATTAGTCTTTGCAGAAAAGGCCCAAGGTCTCTCTCTCTTCTTTCAGTGTTGCCTCAAAGTGAATGCTATAGAACAGAAAGAAATGACACCAAATTGAATTTAAATCTAGAGGAAATATCAAAGCCAATTAAGACCTTTTGAATACCATATTCTATTCCTACCCCAACCTCTATTCAGTTTCAGTTTTTAGTCACAACTAATCAAGAACCTCCTAACCAATATATGATTAGCAAACCAGAACCAGGTATAGTATGTTATTGTATGCTCCAAAGTCTCTTATAGGCATACTTATTATACTTTGTTATAACTCTCCTAGAGCTCCCTAGAGTCTTCTAAAAGAAAAATTGTACTGGAAACCATATACACAATCTTCAGTACTGACCTTGTAGGCAAATAGCCAGTTACATAAGAATTTCTGATAAAACTATCTGAATGGTCTTCCAAGATCATAATTTTGTTAAAAGCTATTTGGGAATCAAAATAAATAAAAATTAGTGGGGAAGGTATCTAAACATTTATTGGTGGAATTGCTACATAAAAGAATATAAAGCACATAGACAGATTAATAGATAAATGGATAAACCATGTATATGTGTGCATGTTTGCATGTTTGTTTGTGTGTGTGTGTGTGTGTGTGTGTGTGTGATGCTCACGAGCATCTAGGGATGGATATAAAGCTCAAATCATCTGTATGAAGATGATAATGGAACCTATGGGAGCTAATGAGAGCAACAAGTGAGATAATAGGAAAAGTAAAATGTGGATGGCCCCAAATGGAGTCTTGACAAACAGCCATGATTACTAAGTATGACCGGCATAAACAACCAATAAAGAGACTCAGATCAATTTAATCACAATTTATTGTTGAGTCACTTCAGTCTTCTCTTCCTCTTCATGAGAGATTTTCTAAAAGATACTGGAGTGATTTGTCATTTCCTTCCCCTATTCATTTCATAGATGAGGAAACTGAAGCAAAGTAGACTGAGTGTGTTGCCCAGGGTCATGAATCTGATAAGTGTCTTAAGTCAGGAAAATGAGTCTTCTGGACTTAAGACTCAACACAATCCATTTTGCCATCTACTCTATTTTTCTTATTTTCCCATTTCTATAAAGGACATAGACATCTTTTCAGTAACAAAGGTTTACAATCTCATAGCATTTGTCTTTTGGTAAAGTACAAAATTCTTTCTTTGATACTTATGGGACACTGAGCAAACTCCAAACTACATATTGTTACTCTTCACATATTCTTCATTCCCACCAAGTAAGTCAACTTCTATTCCATCTCTAGTCACCATGTCTTCAGACAAACTGATTTTTTTCCCCTAATTTGCTTGATTGTATTTATTAAAGGAGAAGATTATTATAAAGGAATCAAGTAAGCTGTGGGAAAGTAATAATGAGACATTGATAGTAGTCATTGTCTCACTATTACTTTCCACAACTCACTTTACTTTAGTTTTTTTTTTTTTTAATAACTTTTTATTGATAGAACCCATGCCAGGATAATTTTTATAACATTATCCCTTGTACTCATTTTTCAAACTGATTTATTATGCTCGCAATGTTCTTCCTTCTCCATGCTGTAAGATCATCACTGTTCTCCAGTTTCAGCTCAAGATAAGGTTATGTAAGAAGCTTTTTCTAATTTCCTCAAGTTTATCAACATTATCTTGTATTTACAAGACATATGTATAGGCATATATGTGTGTTTGTGTGTGTGTTTGTATGCCCTGAACTTGTAGGCAAATTGCCATAAGAATTTCTGATGAAACTATTTGAATGGTCTTCCAAGACTATAATTTTGTTATAACCTATTTGGGGATCAAAATAAATAAAAATTAATGGGAAATATCTAAACATTTATTGGTGGAATTGCTACATATATATATATATGTATATATATATATATATATATATATATATATATATATATATATATATAGCACATAGACAGATAGACAGATAAATGGATATGTGTGTGTACGTGTGTGTATCTGTGTGTGTGTGGGGGGTGGCTCAGGAGCATCTAGGGATGGATATAAAGATCAAAGATCATCTGTAGGTACTAAATAAAAGCTTGTCAATTGAAAAATAAGGAAAAATAGTTCATCTAGAAATAATAATATTGTTCTAGTGCTCTTTGATTTTACAAATCTTTTAGAGGAAAAAAATCAACTTTATATTAAATTGACTCTCATATCTAAAGTGATTTCTCATGGAAGGAAGACATAGTTGGATCTATCATTTACTCAGTGTGCAGAACTTCTGATTAAAAAACATCCTTTGATCAATGTAGTTCAGTAACTCTTTGATGAGCCAGGTAGGTGGCACAACGGATAGGACACTGAACCTGGAGAAAAAGAAGGTCTAAGTTTAAACTTAGCCTGAAGTACATTTTATCTGTTTGATATTAGGCAAGTCACTTAAACTCTGTATATCTCAGATTTCTCAGTAGCAAAAAATGGGGATAATAATAGTGCTATCACTGATGGCTGTTGGGAAGACCAAATGATGTATTTTTAAATTTTATATATGTATACATGTATATATGAATTGTATACATTATACATACACACATACATTTACACTATATACATAAATGTATATATATATATATATATATATATATATATATATATATACAGATATATACGCATGTGTGTATATAAATATACTCTATGTAAACATTGGGAAGATTATATGTAATTTTTACAAATTTATGAACTATTTATTTTTATATATTTGTATGTAATTTGTATGTAATTACAAATATTTACATTTATAATAGGTGTGAGTTTGTGCGTAATGTATACATTCTGTCTTTAATGACTTTATGTGTAATATATACATTCTGTGTATATTGCTAGATTATGACATAACAATAGAAATTGATTTCCATAATGACACAAGAATAAATCTTATTATTTAAGTTTCATAAGTAATATTCAGTTTGTATATACTGTATATATATATATTCAGTTTGCATATATGATGTGTATATATATCTTAGAGAACCTAATATTACATGAATAAGTCATATTTTTTAACATTCTCTATGGACTATTACTATTAGGACTCAGATTTATGTCTTTTCCCTGCTTCACTCATTCTTTAATGGTTAGGATATTTATGTGAAAATGATATCTTTGTTTCATTGTTTGTTTATTTATTTTAGATATCTACTGTGTTTTTCTTTGCCCAGAATTGCAATAATACTATATTTGTGACATTTTCATCATCTCCCCAGCAACCAGTTTTAAGTGGGAAATAAATAATAGGAATTGGACAGTTCTTAAAAATCTAGATTCTTTTTCATTTTTTTAGCATAAAGTTCCTTAGATACAAGAAAGTGGGTGGAGGATATAGAAAAAAACAAAAACAAATATATATCAGAATTGTTGTAGAATTGTTTATCAAACTTTGCTTGATATGTTAGCAGGGCTTTTGGAACTGCCAACAATGATTAAAATGTTTTGATAATAATAGAAGTGTTAACAGTGATAGGAACAAATAATATTATACACTGTCAACTGCAACATTTCATTTTCACTGGCCTAATGGTGTGACACAAAAGAAGAACAAGACAGAAAAGAAGAATATTTGATATTGGGTCATTGGAAAGGAGCCTAGAATGAAGCTAAGAGCAAAGTAACATTGTGTGATAAATTCAAAACGGAAACACTCTGTATTTCTTGCATGCCAAATAGCTATTATAGTACCGGAAGAAGAAACTAATGGTAAAAACAAATGTTAAAGGAGGAAGAGGATTAATAAAAATGATCCTGTTCATTGTGCTTGACTACTGTAAAATATGCAGGAGCCAGCTGCCTTGTTACTTGAATGTTAGGATCTTTATTTAGATAGTGCATGTATACACACAATAAATGTATGTACAAAGTGCATGTACAAGCTATATATCCATCATTGTTTATGAACTGTAAAGGAACATGTCTTATATTTGTATGCATGCCTGCATATATATTACATAATGTAATGTGTATATGTGTATGGTTGTGTGTCTATTTATGTAAAATAAAACACAAAACTGATCATCTGCTTAATAAGCTCCAATGATTCCCATTGGTCTTTAGGATAAAGTTAGAGTGTTTTTTTTTTTCCTCTGTCTCTCTGTCTCTTTCTGTCTCTGTCTCTCTCACACACATACACAACACACATACACACATACATATAAACTCTTCCATCTTTCTTGTTCTCTTTTTCCCTTTTTTTTCTATCTCTATCTCTTTCTCTTCCTTCCTTTCTCTTTTTCTCCCCAGGCTAGAAATACAATGGACACACTAGTTACCTCAGTCTTACAACTGACCAGCACATAAATTGGATTTTTTTTTATTCTGATTAATCTCTCCTAAGGCAGCCTGACAACTCTCTATTCCTTGGGTCTCAAACTATTGGTGCCTGACTTAGTGTGTATCCTGCTAGGGTTTAACTATGTTGCCCAGGAACTTCTGTGATAAAAAAAAAAAAAAAAAATCCATCACTTATAAAAGAGGGGAAAAAACCCACATGCACAAAAATATTTGTAGCAGCTCTTTTGATTGTGGCAAGGAATTGGGAATTGAATCGATGGCAATCAATTGACTGAATAAGAGTTGATATTTGAATGTAATAGAATAATATTTTGCTATCAGAAATGATGAACAGGCTGATTTCAAAAAAGCCTGGAAAGACTTACATGAACTGATACTTAATGAAGTGAGCAAAAACAGGAGAACATTCTACATTGTAGCAGAATTATTGTGTGATGATCAATTATAATAGCCTAAGCTTTTCTCAACAATGCAGTAATTCAAGCAATTCCAGTAGCCTTAAGTTGGAAAATGCCATGTGTATCCAGAAAGATAATTATGGAGACTGAATGTGGATTGAAGTATAATATTTTCACCTCTTTGTTTTTGATGTTGTTTGTTCGTTTTTTCTTTTTTGAGAATTTGTTTCCCTTTTTATCTGATTTTTCTTGTACAATATGACAAATATGGAAATTTGTATAAAAGGATAGAGGAGGAAGAAAAGAAAAGGAAAGAAGGAGGAAGGAAAGAAGGAAGGAAAGGGGGGAGGGAGGGGGAGGGAAGGAGGGAGGGAGGGAGGAAGAAACTCAACAGTCTCCTCTCATCAGCCTTTGGCAGAAGTGGATCTTTATGACAGAGCTGCTTTGAGCAATCTCCAGCTAGATATGTTTTGTAATTTTCTTTTCTTCTTTAATTGGAATTACCAAAGTGTTCATCTCGTAATGTGCTATTTGTTGGAAAGGAACCAGTAGTAGCTATTTAGTATTAAGTATGCATATATTCACCTATGCATAAATGCATATATAAATCAATGTGTATACATATACAGCCACAAAGATTAGTAAGATTCCAAATATACTAAATATAGTTCAAAATTATTGTCATCTATGTAAGAAATGAATTAGTTAGGCAATGGTTAGTGATGACATTTTTTTGAACTGCAGTATACTGAAACTTCAGTGAGTCCCAGACTCATAAAATTTGAGAGCTGGAAGGGTCCTCAGAGATCATCTAATATTTTAAAACACTTGATAATTGAAATGCAAAATCCATAACAGTGGGGACTTATTTTAGATTAAATTGGCAGAGTAGTTTAGTTGATAATCAGAAGGAATTTGCTTATAAATTGCCTATCTTCTTTGCCAGTTACATGCTATGATTTAAATATATCAACACAATAGAGAATATATTAGAAAATTATGAATAATTTGTATCATGCTATTCAATTCTGAAAATATTCATTTATTCATTCATGAATTCATATTGGTACTGACACTAACTGTGTGACCATAAACAAGTTATTAAAACCTACTGTGCCTCAGTTGTGTCATCTGTAAAATATAGATAATGCTTTTTCTAAGTACCCCAAAGGGCTCATTATTTGTAAATCTGAAAAATCTATATAAATATAAAGAATTATTAACATCTTTGAGCAACTACAGATAAGATTCTATGTTAAATTCTGGGTGCATAGAGGGATTCTATAATAGCACAATTCCCATACTCAGGATGCTTATGGTCAAATTAGTGATTTAAAAAAACATGAAAAAATAATAAAAAGATAATATGAAGATATATGACCACACAATCGACAAACATTTTGTAGTAAATGCCAGGAACTACACTAAAAACTTGGAGAAATAAATGACAAATTGCTCTAGTATCTTTGTGAAGAAAACCTTAAATAGAGACATGGAAAGTTTGACATGTTGTATAGACATTATATAGTGTAATATGTACATGTATATGTTTGTGTATATTATATGTACACCCACGTGTCTGTGTGTATGTATGTGTGTGTGTAAAATAAAATATGGAACTAATCAACAAATACTAAGAACCAGTGATATAATAACAAAAATGAAAGAGTCCTTACTCTCAAAGAGCAAGATCTGTTCCTATTTATTCAATCAGGCAAAATGGGTGATGGTAAAAAAACAAAAAAAAAAATTCTATATAGTATTTGAACTGATTTTTTTTTAATTAAAGCTTTTTATTTTTAAGACATACACATAGATAATTTTCAACAGTCACCCCAGCGAAACCTTGTGTTCCAAATTTTTTTCTCTCTGTTCCCCCAGATGACAATAATCTAGTATATTTGAAACATGTGCAATTCTTTTATATATGTTTCCATAATTATCATACTCAACAAGGAAAATTAGAAAAAAAGGAAAAAAAGTGAAAAATAAAACAAGATGCAAGCAAACAACACATTCACATATGCATATATGTACATAAGACAGCTAGACTGAACAATAAATGGTGCCAGGCCTGAAGTCAGAAAGAATCATCATCCTGATTTCAAATTAATCTAGGGACACTTACTTGCTGTTTTACCCTGGGCAAGTCACTTACCTCTGTTTGCCTCAGTTTATCATTTGTAAA
This sequence comes from Sarcophilus harrisii, assembly GCF_902635505.1. Taxonomy (NCBI): domain Eukaryota; kingdom Metazoa; phylum Chordata; class Mammalia; order Dasyuromorphia; family Dasyuridae; genus Sarcophilus; species Sarcophilus harrisii. The sequence goes on from NC_045429.1 coordinate 154,292,279, forward strand.
ATTATCTGGAGAAGGAAATGGCAAACCATATATCTATTTTTGCCATGAAAACCCTTATTAGGGTAATGAGCAACCAAATGCAACTGAAAACAACTGAATGATAGCAATATAAAATATTTTATAGTATTTTATTTTTCTAAATATATGTAGATAGTTTTCAACATTTACCTTTGCAAAATTTGTATTCTGATTTTCTCTCCCTCTTTACCCTCTTCCCACTTCCCAACAAAATCCAATCTAATATAGGTTAAACATGCACAAATCTTCTAAACATATTTCCATATTTGTTAGGCTATGCAAAAAATTCAGATCAAAAGGGGGAAGAGAACATAAGAAAGGGAAAAAATAAAGAATTATAATAAGAAAGGGGAAATACTATGCTTTTATCTACATTCAGTCTTCATAGTTCTTTCTCTGGATGTGGATATCACTTTCTATCACAAGTCTATTGAAATCGCCTTGATTCACCTCATTGTTGAAAAGAAATAAGTCCATCACATTTGATCATCACATAATCTTGTTACTGTGTACAATATTCTTTATATTCTACTCATTTCACTTGTGCAAGAAAATAACAACAAAAAGAGCATAAACAACTTGTTCTGATCTACATTCATCCCCACAGTCCTGTTCATCAGAACTGAACATTGGGTACTCTTGCTGTTGCAATGTACAATGATCTGGTTCTACTTCACTGAGCATCAATTCATGTAAGTCTCTCCAGGACTCTCTCAAGTTATCCTGCTGATCATTTCAACTGTTTCTTAAAATAATATTTGTAAGGATATGAGCAGACAATTTTCAGATGAAGAATTAAAGCCAATTTTAGTAATATGAAAAAATGCTCTGGTTCATTATTGATTAGAGAAATGCAAATTAAAACAACTCTGAGATACCTTCTCACACCTGTCAGATTGGCTAAAATAACAAGAAAAGATAATGACAAATGCTGAAGGGAGAAGACTAGGACAGGAATGATTTAAGCATCCTGAGAGCAATTTGAAATGATATCCAAAGGGCTATAAAAATTGTGTATACCCTTTGATCTAGCAGTGTCTCTAGTGGGTCTGTATCAAAAAGAGATCAATGAATTGGGCTTTCAACTAAAAAAAGCTAGAAAAAGAGCAAATTAAAAACCCCCAATCAAATATTAAACTTTAAATTCTAAAAATAAAAGGAGAGATTAATAAAACTGAAATAAAAAACAATTGAATTAACAAATATAACTACGAATTGTTTTTATGAAAAATCCAACAAAATATAAACCTTTGGGAAATTTGATCAGAAAAGAGGAAAGAGAAAAATCAAACTCTTAGTCTTAAAAATGAAAAGGGAGAACTTTACACTAATGAAAAGGAAATTAGAGCAATAATTAGGAGTTACTTTGCCCAATTTTATGCCAATAAATTTGATAACCTAAGTGAAATGGAGGAATACCTACAAATATATAGACTGCCCAGATCAACAAAAGAGAAAATAAATTGCTTAAATAGTCCCATTTTAGAAAAATGAAATAGGACAAGCTATTAATCAACTCCCTAAGAAAAAATCCCCAGGACCAGATGAATTTATATGTGAATTCTACCAAATATTTAAGAAAGAATTAACTCCGATACTATAAAAACTATTTGAAAAAATAGGGAATGAAGGATTCCTACCAAATTAATTTTATGACACAGATATGGTACTGATACCTAAACCCTGTGGGACAAAAACAAAGAAAGAAAATTATAGACCAATCTCCATAATAAATATTGATGTAAAAATCTTAAATAAAATATTAGCAAAGAGATTAAAGAAAATCATCCCTAGGATAAAACACCATGAGCAAGTAGGATTTATGTAGGAATGCAGAGCTGATTCAATATTGGGAAAACTATTAGCAAACTGATTTTATCAACAACCAAATTAACAATAACAACAAAAAAATATGATCATCTCAATAGATGCAGAAAAAGCATTTGATAAAATCCAACACCCATTTCTATTAAAAACACCAGAAAGTATAGAAATAAATGGGTTTTTCCTTAAAATAGTCAGTAGCATCTATTTAAAACCATCAGTAAACATCATATGTAATGAGGATAAACTGGAACCATTCCCAATAAAATCAGAGTGTAACAAGGTTGCCCACTATCACCATTACTATTCAATATAGTATTAGAAATGCTAGGCTAGCTTTGGCAATAAGAGATGAAAAAGAGATTAAAGAAATTAGAGAAGGTAATGAGGAAACCAAATTATTACTATTTGCAGATGATATGATGATGCATTTAGAGAATCACAGAAAATCAACTAAAAATCTGTTAGATATAATTCACAAATTTAGCAAAGTTGTAGGATACAAAATAAATCCACATAAATCATCAGCATTTTTATACATCACTAACAAAATCCAACAGCAAGAGATACAAAGAGAAATTCCATTTAAAATAACTGTCAATAGTATAAAATATTTGGGAATCTATCTGCCAAGGGAAAGTCAGGAACTATATGAGCAAAACTACAAAACACTTTCCACACACACACAAAAAGTCATATCTAAACAATTGGAAAAATGTCAGGTGCTCTTGCATAGGCCAATTGACTATAATGAAGATGACAATACTACCTCAACTAATCTGTTTATTTTGTGCTATACCAATCACACAACCAAGAAACTATCTTACTGAACTAGAAAAAAATAACAACAAAATTTATCTGGAAAAACAAAAGGTCAAGAATTTCAAGGGAATTAATGAAAAAAAAAATGAAGATGGCCTAGCTATAGATCTAAAATTATATTATAAAGAAGTGCTCATCAAAACCATTTAGTATTGGCTAAGAAATAGACTAATTGATCAGTGGAATAGATTAGGTTCACAGGACAAAATACTCAATAATTATGGCAATCTAGTGTTTGACAAATCTAAAGACTTCAGCTTGTGGAATAAGAATTCACTATTTGACCAAAACTGCTGAGGAAATTGGAAACTAGTATGGAAGAAACTAGGCATAGGCCCATACCTAACACTGTATGCCAAGATAAGGCTGAAATTGGTTCTTGATCTAGACATAAAGAATGATATTTTAAACAAATTAGAAGAGCATAGGATTATTTACCTCTCAGATCTGTGGAGGAGGAAGGAATTTACAAGCAGAGAATTAGAGATCATTATTGATCACAAAATAGATAATTTTGATTATATTAAGTTAAAAAGGTTTTGTACAAACTAAACTAATGCAGATAAGATTAGAAAGGAAGCAATAAACTGGGAAAACAGTTTTACATTTAAAGGTTCTGAAAAAGGTCTTTTTTTCTAAAATATATAGACAACTGACTCAAATTTATAAGGATTCAAGCCATTCTCCAATTGATAAATGGTCAATGGATATGAACAGACAATTTTCAGTTGAAGAAATTGAAACTCTTTGTAGTCATATGAAAAGGTACTGCAGATCACCATTGATCAGAGAAATGCAAATTAAGACAGCTCTGAGATACCACTACCACCTCTCTAATTGGCTACGATGACAGGAAATGGTAATGATAAATGTTGGAGGGGATGTGGGAAAATTGGGAAACTGATATATTGTTGGTGGAATTGTGAAACAGATCTGACCATCCTGAAGTGCAGTTTGGAACTATGCTCAAAAAGTTATCAAACTTTGCATGCTCTTTGACCCAGAAGTGTTTCTACTGGGCTTATATCCCAAAAAGATCTTATAAGAGGAAAATAGACTCAAATGTGCAAAAATGTTTGTGGCAGCCTTTTCTGTAGTGGCAAGAAACTGGAAACTGAATGGATGCCCATCAATTGGAGAATGGTTGAATAAATTATGATATATGAATGTCATATTATGGAATATTATTGTTCTAAAGATACAACACCCAATATTTCTCCTGAAAAAAAAAAAACTTAGAATTTCTTAAAAATATGCTGTGGGGTTCTCTGGTTTGATTTTCTTGGGGTTTCTGAAAGCATCCTTTGTTTCAGTTCAGTAATCACCACATGAACAGCCAGAGGTTAAAGTCCAAATCCTTTATTATATCCTTCAAAGTCATATCTCCTTCACTTGGGGCTCAGCTAGTTTTCTGGAGGCCTTCCAGAGTCTTGGTTTCAGTGGAGAAGCTAAGGAGGACAGCCTTGACACCCCAGTGGTGTGAGATGAAGTGAAAGAATCTCTCTGAGTCCTAAGGTTTGTGTTTCAGCTTCCAGCCACCACAAAGGTGGAGGATGGAATGAATCTGTTTGAGCTTTTGCTTGCTGTTATATATCTATTATCATAGGTGTGAATCTTGTGCAACTATATTAAGGACTAAGTACATGTACTGAACTAGAGAACTATTAAGCAAATTCCACTGATTTAACACCTCATAAGAATCCTTGTTTCATGAGCAGGGCCAAGAGATCATTATATACTTCAACAACAATACTATATGATGACCAATTCTGATGGAGCTGGCCATCCTCAGCAATGAGATGAACCAAATCAGTTCCAATGGAGCAGTAATGAACTGAACCAGCTATGCCCAGCAAAAGAATTCTGGGAGATGACTAAAAACCATAACATTGAATTCCCAATCCCTATATTTTTGCCCACCTGCATTTTTGATTTCCTTCACAGGCTAATTGAACAATATTTCAGAGTCCAATTCTTTTTGTACAGCAAAATAACGGTTTGGTCATGTATACTTATTGTGTGTCTAATTTATATTTTAATATATTTAACCTCTACTGGTCATCCTGCCATCTGGGAGAGGGGGTGGGGGGAAAGAGGGGAAAAATTGGCACAAGAAGTTTGGCAATTGTCAATGCTATAAAGTTACCCATACATATAACCTGTAAAATAAAAGGCTATTAAAAAATTGAAAAAAAAAAAAAAAAAAAGAATCCTTGTTTCAGAGTTCTGCCCCGTAACAACATGCTGTTATCTGTGAAGATCGTGTATTTTAAGATCAGCACGAGACAGGAATTCAGGTTAGGGGAAAATCGTCAGTCTTTATTCTCAGTGAAGAAGGATCGGAGGTGGAAGAGAATCGGCGATAGCAATGTGTGCAGCTGAGTCAAGAAGCTAGCTCGACCAGCAGCCACACAACCAGCAGCTCGGAGTCTCGAACCCAGCCCAATCTCTCCCAGCTTCTCTTCCTGTCTCTCTCTCTGCCTCCACCCACCAAAATCGTCATTTCCTATACAACACATCAGGACTTGCATGGAGAGTGGGCAGGGACCATTCTTTATCCAATCATGTATATTAATAGAGTATAGCCCAATTACTATCTAGCCTCATGTACTTGGGACCTCAGTGCATCAGCTCAAACCTCAGCCCATTACAGTTATCAACTTTCATAGAATCACTTACATGCAAATAAATGGTAACATAGAATCATAATGTTATAGTGGAAGGGATAATAAATTTCATTTAGCCCATCTCGCTACCCAATGCAAGAGTTCCATCACATTGTATTCTTAAATAATCCAACTTCACTTTAGTAATTCAAATGATGTTTAATTCACTACTGTATCAAGCAACCATTTCAATTTTATATTAACAACTCATACTTTTTAGTTAAAAAATTAATTTTTTTATGCAAAGCTATATTGACAAGAATTCCTATAATGTTTTCCTGATACTGTGATAATCAGTTACTAACTTATCCAATTTTCTGGCATCATAAAGAATAAATTTCATTCTCTGTATGTCTGTGCTGCAAATGTAAACCACCTACAAAGATAGAGTTTATCTGTGACGACCTGTAACGACCATGCTAACACCCAGGACACCCCAGATTCAGCCATAGTCAGGATAAACAAACGTCTTTAATCTTTATACTCAGTCCCCAGACACAGAATCTCCGACCTGGGCCACCTCCAAGAGTGTGTCCCTGGCTCACTTTACTCCACCCCCTAGTCCCTCCTACAATCCTCTATACATCAATCATTGAGCCAGTACATATAGTGGAAAGGACCATTTTCCAAGCATATGACCATAGAGTATTGTCCAATTGGTAATTAGCCTCAAGTGCTCAGCAGTCCTGACCTCAGTGCATTGATTCCATAGTTTCAGCCCTCTACATTTACCTACATTTCTTCTATAGATTGTACCTCCAGAAAAGTTCCTTTTTCAATATGATTTCCAGATTCTTTATCTCCCTGGCCAATATCCTCCCAAAGTATTTGAACTTGTAAATGTCCTCCTCACAATGTACTAGCAGAACTGGACATAGAAGTTCTATAGTACAATGGAGAGTGCCACTGCCTTTGAATCAGGAAATTGATTCAAATTCCTCTCTCTCACTACCTTGTATAGGTTGCTAAACTTTTATAGACCACAATTTCATTTTGAAAATTAAAGCAAAAGACCTCTGATATTCTTTCCAGTTTTAAAGAATTCAGTAATTTATTAAGTGTTTAAATTCTTGGTCATTTACTAAAAGTCAACAACATATCAGGCACTGCACTAAGTAGTAAGGATAAAAAAAAAAAAAAAAAAAAAAACATAAGATAGTCTCTAGTTTCAAGGAACTTGATTTAATAGGGGAGATATCATGTGAACAACTATGTACAAAATTACATAAATTAGACAAATAGGGTTAGTCTCAGAAGATTTTATGATTAAGGAGTAGAAAAAAAGTTTCTTGTAGAAGAAGGTATTTTAGATGAAACTTGAAAATAGTCGGTAAACTATAAAGCTATTAAGCAGAGATGAGAAGAAAAAAGATGGCAGACAGCTCTCAATTAGGAGATGCAGTATTTCATGTGTAAGGAGTAGCAAGGAGGTCAATATCACTAGAGGGTACATTGAGTGATGTAAGGTATGGGAAAGATAGGAAAGAGCCAGGTTATGTAACCCAACAGTTGATTTTATGTTTGATACTGGAGTTGATAGTTAGAATTTATTGTCAAGACAAAATGATATGGTCAAGCTTGCCCTTTAGGAAGATCAGTTGAATAGCTGTGTGGAAGATAAGTGGAAATGGGGAATATCTTAAGGCAGTGAGAATATCCAACATATTGTTTTTGTTTTTGTTTTTTTCCAGTTCAAAGAACTGTATCTCAGTTCTGATGATACCAATAGAAAAATAATGACATATACAAAACATCTTACAAAGGTAAAACTTATAACCACTGTAGTGAATGAATCAATTAAAGAGGTATAAAAATGTTGCCTTATTACCTAATGAGTTTAGGTGAAATTATGCAACATCAGCTTTTAATGGACACAGCCAAATTTTGTGATTTTTCTCTAGCTTCTTTCAGCAGTATGTGAGTGGGTGTGGTTGATGGTACAAATCCCAGATCAACTGTACAATTTTTTCCTTTGTTCATTATTTTTATTACTCATAATTCCCCCCTTTCATCTGATTTTTATTGTACAATATGACAAATATGGATAAAAGTTTGAAGGTATTGTATTGTACTTTGATACTTGACAAGCTATATTAGATTGCTTGCTATCTTGGGGCAGGTAGGGGAATCTAAGGAAGGAAGAGAGAAAAATTTAGAACACAAAGTTTTACAAAAATGAATGCTGAAAAGTATCTTTGCATGTCCTTGAAAAATTAAATACTATTGAAGTAAAAAAAAAAGTCATTGAATCTGGGAGTGGGGCTAAGATGGCAGAGTAAAGCCAGGAAGCTGCTAGAGGTCTCCTAGTTTCCCTCCAAAATGATATGAAAGCAACCCTTTGAACAAAGTCTAATGGAATGAAATTACTCTCCAACTCAAGATAGACTAGGAAAAAAATTTTTTCAAGAAAGGTCAGTCTTACTAGGGTGAAAACAATGTTTTGTCCAGCTCAGAAAGATTCTGGGAAAGCTGATGAGAGGATTTAAACCACAGCAAATCAACATCTAAGACCCTCAGTCCTTGTTCAATAGAGCAGTATAGTGTGGCAGTTTTCAGTCTCAGCTCAGGAGACAACTCTGGGAAACTAAGAGGTTTCCTGAAAAGAGCAGATAAAGCTATCCCTTGCAAACACAAGGAGCCAAAGCCAAGCCTCAGAGCTGCATAGGAATCCTGGGGCAATGTTCCTCTTACCCAGAAGCAGGACCAAATCATAAAAGTGAAAAAAGAGGAAATACCAAAAAAAGGAAAGAAAGTGAGTTAAGGAAAAAAAAAAAAAAACAGCCATAGAAAGCTACTATGGTAACAGGGTAGACCAAAACACAAACTCAGATGAGAACAAAATGTTCATGAAAGAAATCTCAAAGAATGATATGAATTGTCCTCAAGCTCAAAGAGGATTCTTGGAATTGCTCATAAATGACTTTAATAGGCAAATAAGAGAGGTAGAAGGAAAAATGAGAAAGAAAATGAAAGATATGTATGAGAGAGTCAACAGCTTGGAACGGGAAGGAAAAAAAAAAGTTTTCTGAATAAAACAACTCCTTAAAAAGTAGAACAAACCAAATGGAAAAACTGAAGAAAATCAAATATTAAAAAACTGAAAAGGGTATATAGAAACATGACTCTGTGGGACAACAAGAAGTAGTCAAACAAGCTAAAAAATGAAAAAAATGGAAGAAAATATGAAATATATCACTGGAAAAACAGCCCAGCTGGAAAATAGATACAGAAGAGACAATTTAAAAATTATTGGTGTTCCTAAAGGCTATAACCAAAAAAGAGACTATAGTAGTATTCTTCAAGAGAATTTGGAGAAGTGCCCTAATATTCTAGAAACAGAAAGGGAAATACTCATTGAAAGAATCCTTCAATCACAGTTGGAAAAATATCTCACAAGGAAAACCCAAGGAACATTGTTGCAAAACTTCAGAACTGCAATCTCAAACAAAAAATACTGCAAGCTGCCAGACAAAAACAATTCAAGTAACAAGGAACGACAATCAGGATTACCCAGGATCTGGTAGTTTTTACAACAAAGGATACAAAGGCCTGGAATACCATATCCTGGAAAGCAAAGGACCTAGGGTTACAATCAAGAATTAATTTCCCACCTAAACTCCATATCATCTTTTGGAAAAGGCAATGGAGCTGAATAAAACAAGAGACTTACAATCATTTCTGTGGAAAAAAAAAGAGAATCAAAAAAATTTAATCTTCAAACACAGGTGCAAAGAGAACCAAAGAAAAGTAAACAGGAAAACATATTATTTAAAGGTTATATTGTTTACAATCCCACATGGCAAAATAATATCTGAAACTCTTGAGAATTGTATCTATCACTGGGGTGGACAGACTGGGTCATGACATGGACTGAGGATGTAGTTGCGAATGGACTCTGATATTAGGACATCAAAGAAAAAGAAATTAAGGGGTGGAAAAAGTCTGTACTGGAAAAAGAGGAAAGGGGAGTTATATTGAGACAATTAGTTCACATGAAGAGGTACAAGTGACCTACTTCTATCAAGGCAAAGAAGTGAGGAGGGTGAGCATTGTCTGAAGCTTGATATCATCAGTTTTGGTTCTATAACAATCTTTCAGTTAGGTATAGAAATTTATATAACCCTATAAAGAAGTATGAGGAAAAAGAAGAAAGAACAGGAAAGGATAGAATGGAAGGGAGGGCAGAACCACTGGGGGAAAAGGTAAGAGAAGCATGGAAGGGTGATAGAAGATAAGGTAGAAAATGGAGTGGGTTTAAAAGCAATAGTAAGAGGAGGGGAGTGATAGGAGATAAGGTTGTGGGTGCGCTGGGTAAAAAAAAAAAAAAAAAATGAGTAGATTCCCATCAATTGGGAAATGATTGGACAAGTTGTGGCATATGAAGATAATGGAATATTATTGTTCTATAAAAAGTGATGTACAAGCTGATTTTAGAAAGGCCTGCAAAGAGTTACATGTACTAATGATGAGTGAAAACAAGCAAATCCAGGAATATATTGAACACAATAACAGCAAGAATGTGCAATGATCAACTATGAAAAAACTTGGTTTTTCTCAATGGTTCAGTGATCCAAAGCAATGCAATAGACTTTGGATAGGAAATACTATCTGCATCCAAAGAAAAATTAAGGAGACTGTGAATCAATACAAACTATGTCCATTTTTTTTTAATCTCCTCATGGTTTGTCACCTATTTTCTGATTTTTCTCTCACAACATGATTCATAAAATAATGTGTATTAAAAATAAATAATTTTACTATGAAAAAAAGAGTCTAACTTTGTTTTCATCTTTATAGAAAAAAGCTTCAGGTGTTCGTTCTCACAGAGCTCTTCTCTTCCTTATGTAGTGTGCATTGCTCTGACAGGGTCCTGGCTAACTACCAGCTTACAGGAGGGGAACCTGTTTAATTGCATGAATTTTGGCTTCACAATGTAGCTTTCACACCTAAAGCTGAAGCAGCTCACATCTGTGCCTGTCAGGTTTCAGCCTTGCAGATGAAGAAATCAGCTGCTCCTGTCCCCCACAGGATACCCAGGGGGTCCAAGCCTCATGCATAAAGTCAAAACATACAACCTAATTTCCATATAAAATACAAATAACATGTTCATTTAATAAGATAACTTCTACAACTTACAGTACATATTATTTCCAAGTTCCTTTGTAGGTAATTACCCTCCTGCTTAGGAAGAATTCACAAAACCACTGGATCATAAGCCAAATTCCTCCTATTCCTATTCCTCCTAAACTATTTCCATAAGTATCATGTCTGTGTATATTCTTGGTGCTGCTCTTAAATCTATTCAACCAGAATATCATTACTCTTTAAAAAAAGAATATATTAAAATATAATTTACTTCAGGCTATGTACATTCTATATATGGTAAACATAAGAAGAAAAGAAAACAAGAAAAAGAGTATATGCTGATTAGTTTGTATGCATCTACCTATAGTTTCATTTTACTACTAAGAAAATATTTTCATTGGGTTCTCCACTGAAAACAGTGTCTTGCTGCTTACACAATTTAGGAATTTGCATTTGTACATACAATGACATTTGATTCTTGACTTTTAAAAAATGTGAAAACTTGCAAAATTTCATTAAATTTTCTTTTGTTTTGGTTTTGGTTTTCCCTAATGGTGAAATTTAAATTACTCAGACATTGCCTAGTACATATAGGAAGAGGCAAAAGTTATATAGAGGTCAATATAGTATTGGGTAATTTATATCTTCCTTTGACCAATTTGCCTTAAACTATCAAATACTTGTAGTTATAAACAGAGCTCTGTAGTCATCACACCATTGTTAAATTGCTTTACCCTCTAGTTCTATGGTCCTCTAAGTGTTTTGCCAGGATCACTGGCTGTTTGCAAATAATTGAAATAATTCAATTATTCAACAAGCATTTACTAAAGGGCCTACGATGCACCAGACATTTTGCTGAAAACTGGAAAAGAAAATACAAGATTAAAACAGTTCCTGCCTATGAGAGATTTATAGTTTATGAAGTAGGAGAAAACATTTATATAGATAAATGTGTAAAAAAATCAGATGCCAAATATATTGAAGGAGAGAAGGCACTAGAGTTATCAAACTGTGCATACCCTTTAACCAGTAATGTTTCTACTGAGCTTACATCTCAGAGATCTTAAAAGAGGGAAAGGAACCTACATGTGCAGAAATGCTTGTGGCAGCCCTTTTTGTAGTGGCAAGAAAATGGAAACTGAATGGATGCCCATCAATTGAAGAATGGCTGAATAAATTATGGCATATGAATGTTATGGAATATTAGTGTTCTATAAGAAACTGTCAGCAGGATGATTTTAGAGAAGCCTGGAGAGACTTATGTGAACTGATGCTAAGTGAGATGAGCAGAACCAGGGGATCATTGTACATGGCAACAACAAGATTATATGATGATCAATTCTGATGGATATGGCTCTTTCCAATATTGAGATGATTTAGGCTACTTCCAATGATTTTGTGAAGGTGAGAACCATCTACACCCAGAGAGAGGACTGTGGGAACTGAGTGTGGATCACAACATAGCATCTTCACTCTTTTTTGTTGTGGTTGGCTTAGATTTTATTTTCTTTCCTATATTTTTTAAACTTTTTGATCTGATTTTTCTTATGCAGCAAGATAATTGTATAAATATGTATGCCTATATTGGATTTAACATATAGTTTACCATGTTTAACATATTTTAGCTTACATGCTATCTAGAGCAGAGGGTGGAGGGTAAAGGGGAAAAGTGGAGCACAAGATTTTTCAAGAGTCAATGTTGAAAAATTATCCTTGCATATGTATATATATGTCTTGAAAATAATAATAAAAAAGCCAATAAAAAAGATGAACATTGTTTCCCCTAAAAAAATAATAAAAGAACCATACTTAATATATTTTATGGAGCTTCAGTGATAAATTTGTGGAGGATTAAAAAAAAAGAATAAAAACAATCAGTTTGGGATAGTTAAACCAAGTCAATAAACTTTAATTATTACTATGTGTTAAGCACTGTGTTAAGTGTTAGGTTTAAAATGAAAGAAAAAGTCATTTCCTGCCCCCAAGGAATTCACACTCTAAAACTGATGACTTACAAACAACTACTTATACACAAAATAACAGAGTAAATTGGAAGTTATCTCAAAGGAAAGTCACTGGAATTGAGGGGGAAATGGAAAGGCTCTTTGAAGAAGGTTAGATTTTAGATCTGCTTTAAAAGTGGTCAGGAAAACCAAGAGGCAAAAACAGGGAGGGACAATATTACAAGAATAAGAGATAACCAATGAATTGTCACAGTTTTCGAAGATAGAAGATCTCTTTTCTAGGAGAAACATGGAGGATAGAAACAATAGATTATAGAGTACATGGAAGTGAGAATATTCTGTGCTAATCATTGTGTTCAGCAGTCTGTAATTATGTCATTTGATCCTCACAAAAACCTTAGTAAATAGGATCTATTAGTTTCTTCATTTTATGGCTACAGAAACTGAAGCAGATAGACATCAGTTACATAGCTAGCAAGTATCTAGACCAAATTTGAATGCTAGTATTCCTTACTTTACTCTCAGTAGATGGCATAGGAATGTGTAAGACTGGAAATTTAGGAAAGGGAAGCTTAGTAAGAAATTCAACATGTAAATAATTGATCTTCAAGGTACTAGGAAGCCACTTTTATTGAATAAAGAAGGGCAAATCAGACTTTCACTTTAGGAAGAATATTGGGAGCTGAGTGGAAGATAGACTAGAACAGGAAAACTTGAAACAGATATCCAAGTAAAAAGATTCTATAGTAGTAGTTCTATGAAGTGAAATCATTCTGTTTCAGGGAGTTAGTAGAGTCAGAGAAAATGGAGCATACACAGGTGATGTTATGAACAGAGAATCAACAATCCTGGGCAACAGAGGGCCTTAAAGAGTAAGGATTTGAGGATGATATCTAGGTTCTGAGATGGGGAGATTGGGAGTCTGACATGCCTTTAATAATCAAGTATGCAGTGGAAAAGTGTTTATAGTAAAGGGTAATGAGTTCAGTTTTGGATATTGTTGAGTTTAAGATAACTACAGAACATTCAGTTTGAGATGTCTAATAAGCAGTTGGAGATGGGAAACTAGAGGTCTGGAAAATAAACTAGAAAGGGTAGGGAAAGATAACTACATATATATATATATATATATATATATATATATATATGAAATATATGAACAGATATGGTCATTTAATCATGACAAAGTGATAAAATTATTAAGTATAATAATATAGGAGGAGAAAAGAAGCCAAAATCAAGATAATCTAGGTAAAATCTGAAATGGAAATGAAAGAATGGAATAATTACCCTATGTTCCCATAGAAATTAACCAAATAGATATTATAGAACTATCCAGATATCTTAAAAGAACTTTTGCTTTGGAAAACAGATATCAAGGTGTTGAAAGAATAGGACATAGGAAGAATAGTTTCTATAAGAGGCTAGAATGAAAGATATATCTGGAAATGCTTAAAATATGAGACGGTGGCATTGGGTCCCTGAGCTGTTAGAGCAGAAATTTACATAAGGGAAATATAGGAGTTTAAACAATAATTTACCCACCTTGCAATGTTGTGGGCATTAAACAAAGCTTCATGGATCTAGAAAATATTACACTTAAGCCTCTGAGTGCCCAGAGGCTATTATGTCAAGAGAAAACATCATTTTAAAATTAGCTGGGAAATACAGCTGGCACAGAAGGATTGTTCAAGCCAAAACCAAGTTCTTCTTTTCATTTTCTGTGCCCTCTTACTCTTGGCAATCACATCCACTTAATGGTTTTAGCCATTATAACTATTGAAATGAATCCCAAATTTACTTTTTCATGTCCAAATTTTCTCCTAAGCCCAAGATCCACAATCCTGTTTGTGACAGTGACCTTTGTGCAAATTAAAATCAGAGAAACTCAAGATAAAAAAGAAAAAAAAAAAAAAAGAAAAAGAAAACGAAAAAGAGAAAAAAGAAAGAGCATTTCTTTTCATATCAGGAAAAGGGCAACTATCAACAGACAACATGTCACTAGAGGAATGCAAGTGCAAACTGCAAAACACAAGATTATATAGACCCTAACCAGAAGCTCCTAACCCTGTCTTCTGATCTTTTCTCCCATTGGCTGGGGAGTTTAAATTTACCCAGAGCCCAGAAACAAAGTATACTACTTAAATGATAATGAAAAGGTGTGCATGTGTGTGGAGGGGTGGAGATTGGGGTGGGGATGAGGGACTGAAACAAGAGGGAAATGTTTATCTAAGATAATGGAACACCCACAATTTTTAGCTATTGCTCCACTTGTTATTGCAAGTCTCAAGTCACTATTAAGGCATAGGTCCAGTTCACATTCTTACCAGAGGTATTCACTCAGTTTATCCCATTCACTCCTAACTCCTACCGGAATAGATTTCTATTCCCATATATTTTGCTGATATTTCAAAATCAGCAAGTCTTAAACTGAATCCATTAGCTTTTTTTCCCAAAACCTGCTGATCTTTCTTACTTTTGGGGATCTATTGATGATGCCCTCAAATTCTCTGCCAATTGGGATGAAAGTTTCAAGCTCATGTTAAACTTCTTTCCCTGTTCCTAACTACTCATATGTTACCACTCTCAATATCTTATCAATTCATCTATTTAATATATATTTTTGAAGTATTCATACTAAAATATGCAAAAAGACTAACATGAAGATTTTTAGGGACTTAAGAGTAAATTCATTCTTAAAGTACTTGTTACTCTCCTCTTCTTCACTAAGTACCCAAATATTTAACTTTTAGTTTTATTGAACATTCTTTTCAGTTATATAATTACATTTTTATTGCTTCTTTCATGGTTTGGGTGAATCAGATTGAAGTCACCTTATATTGTTTTATTGTTTAGTTTAGTTGGTTTTTATATAATTATTCTCTTTAAAAATCTAAATATCCAGTCAAGCAGTGAATTTATGTACAATATTGATGTTGTTTTATTACATAATATCCCTTTCTCTATAATGTACTTTCTCTGCCCTTTTTTGCCTCTTTTGTCATTATCCATTTTTACTATTGTTTGACTCAAAATTATTTTAGAAATTCCTGATGTTTAGGATTCAATTGAAACACATTAAATATTACTATAGCATCCCATCTTAAAATTTTACGGTCTTTTGATTCTAAATGCATCTATTGCATATGGGAAATTATTTAATTCTGTTCTCTAATTTACGATGGAAATTTACATTTTATAAGTAAGAATAGACCTTTAATTTTGAGAATTATAATGTTGACTGTATGTTTCCATCAAATATTACCTCTTTTTGAAATCAGCACTAAAGATATATTTCATATGTTACTTGAAATAAACTGAAGGCAATTTCTATTCAAATTTATTAAGTTATATCTCTTATCCATACCAATTTCAGCAAAGAATACGATTACTCAAATGTATTTATTTTTGTTCAGTAAGCTTTAGTTTCTTGCATTTTTTTTTTTTTAACTTAAAGTAATCCAATTTATATCACTACACATTTGGGCACAATTTTTTACTTTACTTTAATTATTTTTGCCATCTAGAGCTAGAACCCTCGATTCTATTTTTCTTTATTTAACTATTTTTATATTTCTTTGCCTCAGTTCAGATTTTTTAAAAAATGTGTTTCCTGAATGTTCCTCTTTCTATTTTTTCATCTCTTTATTTAAATGATCTCTATATCTGGTTTTGATTTTCAAAAAAAAATATTAATTAATTTACCTTAAACTTCTCTTTACCCTTCTCTTTTTTATTTAGTTTAAAAAGCATTTTACTGATCTAATGGGACCATTATAATCAAGGGACTAAATAACACAAAAGAGGTACAGGGATTTGGTCACTGGATAAGGAAGCATACAAAAGCCTTTGTCCACTTCTTCATGGGATATGAAGATCTTCATGGAATATGGGATCTGAAGCCCCAATATCCAATGAGGTTGAAGAATAGTAGAGAAAGACATCTCTGGATGTGTTTTGAAAATAAAAAGCTTTATAAAACACAATAAAAAAATAAAATATGGGAGATGGGCAAGCCATTTAGAAGGAAATGGGTAGAGACTGGACTGAGCTCTCCATATAGTAGTGAAAGAGTCTCATGGACAAGATCTTTTCCCCAACATTGCCTACCATTCAAGTGAGAATGGGAGTGGGTTACATTTCAGTTGGGGAAGAAAAGTAAGAAGAGTTGACCAGGACTAAGAAAGTACTCCCGTAAGTTTCTTGGAGTGTTAGAATGGGAAATGAGTCAGGGGTAGGGGTAAGGAGGAGCTTCTTACCCACACCACATTTATCCATATGTATAGAAAGAGTTTGATCAAAGAGTAGCAATCCCTATTAGCTTGGAGGACTAGGGTTCTTGAACTGTCAGAGATTAGTAGAAGTTCATAATCTTAGAGTCATAGGTCAGAAGACAACCCTTGCAACTGTTAAGAAAAATACATTTGGCCATCATCCAGGTAAGATGAGGTACCAGTTTCTTACTCCCTGGCTGGCTAATTGAATACAAACTTCAGGGTTGGGCACTGATCACCTGGAAGACCAGGAAGAATAAGGGCTCTGTTATAAACAAACTTGTACACAGAGTATTCAACAGCCACTTTCTGCATGATCTTTTCATAAAAGTAGCAAAAAGGGCTGAACTTGTCAAAATTCATTCCTTGGAAATTCTTAACATAGTTAGAAATGAAATGGATATTAATCAGGTGATCCAATACATATACAGACACCGGCTCAAGCATCACCTTCTATATGAAGGTGGCTATCCAAGTATCTACACTTTTCTTTCTATCTTGTATTTAACTATTGCTTGTCATTTATATTTTTTATATATTCTTTCTACATAAATATGTATTTGTCTTTCCAATTGGAATGTAAATTACTTGACAACAGCAAAAACATTGTACTTTGAATTTGTATTCCCAGAGGCCAGCATTAAACTTGGCACATAATAGGTGCTTAATAAATACTTGTTGATTATTCAACTTAATGCTAATGTAGATATTGAAGAGAAATTTTTTTTTTTTTAAATAAAGAATGGTTCTTATTTTCTGTTCTGTAACTTCTTATTTTCAAATAAGATCTCAAAATGATGCGGCAAAGATTCCAATCTTTGATTCCCAACCCCCCCTAGCTAATGTAAATTACCCTTTGACTCACAAATCCTGGTCCCTTTGAATTCCAATAGAAGGTCTGGACCTGTCCCAGCCCCACCCGGATCTGAGCCAACTTTGAGGCTACACCCCAAAGTCCCTCGAGCTAAGTCTCCAACTTAAAAGGACCACACTGGGAACCCCTCTTTGCAGAGATTCCAAACATGGTCGCCATGTGAGGACCCTCTGTCCACTGGACCCTCTGTCCAGTGCCCTCCTTATCTCTACCTTCACCTATCTCCCACTTCTAAACTCAGTAATAAACCTCTTTTATTAATCTAGATCTCTGGGCCAATAAATGCTTTTATTGGGAATTCCGTGCCACTACTAGACCTTATACCGCCATATCCTTGCGCCAAATCCAAGGGGGTTGCAGGGGAACTCTGTTTGACTCTCTATACCCCAAACCTTCCACTAGACCTTAACTAAACCCTAATTTCATTTAGGTACCCCAAATGTAGACCTCAACATGTGGTCTACACCTCAACATTTGGTTCATGACCTCAACATTTGGTTCCCTGGCCGGGAATCGAACCCGGGCCGTGGCGGTGAGAGCGCCGAATCCTAGCGGCACAGAATTCCCAATAAAAAGCATTTATTGGCCCAGAGAGCTAGATTAATAAAAGAAGTTTATTACTGAGTTTAGAAGTAGGAGATAGGTGAAGGTAGACATAAGGAGGGCACTGGACAGAAGGTCCAGTGGACAGAGGGTCCTCCCATGGCCACCATGTTTGGAATCTCTGCAAAGAGAGGTTCTCAGTGTGGTCCTCAAGTCAGAGACTTAGCTCGAGGGGCTTTGGGGTGTAGCCCCAAAGTTGGCTCAGATCCGGGTGGGGCTGGGACAGGTCTGGATCTTCTATTGGAATTCAAAGGGACCAGGATTTGTGAGTCAAAGGATAATTTACATTAGCTAGGGGGGTTGGGAATCAAAGATTGGAATCTTTCCCTCATCAAAAATAATGTCCTTATTAAAAAAAAAAAAAAAAAAAAAAAGTTTTTAAATGGTAAGGTTACACTGAGTTCCATGTCCAAGATACACCTAGAAACACATGTACACATACACACACACACACACACATTTCCATGACTAGTCAAATTTCCATAACTTCTATGGTCATTTGCCACAAGTGTCAATATAAGAAGTTCTCAAATTTTGTTCATTTTAGCAACGATGCACTTTTAAACACTGAGACATGATCTAATATTATACTTGCTGTGACCAATTTATTGATTTATGAACTATCTTATAATTTTGTATCTGAGTGCTTCCTTTCATTTATTATCATCAGGTAGAAGTGGCAATTACATTCTTCATTCTTTAGTTCCCATAAGTCCATATGCTTCCAAGCTTGGCTGTCTAAAATTGGTTTACAGTATTTCTCTTCACTGTGTATGAAGTAGAAAAGATAAAAAGAGTCCATTTCTGTGTCAAAATACTAAGCCCAGAATATAGTGTTCTCCCTTTCTGGTGAAGGGCAGATTTCCTGTTAAAAGGAAAATCTTTCCTTTTAAAAAGTTGAACAGTATAGTACTTTAAAAATAATTCCATCTGGTTGAATTTAAGGTTCTGAGAAATGTACAATCCAAGAATATTTTTTATGTTCATAGAATTTTCATTTTATTTTTCCCTGAACTTCAGTCTTTGATTCTTGGTATTTTTCTGTAATCCTAGAAGTATTTAAGTGCTGATAAGAATAAAATTCTTGACAAGGTTGCTCCTTCCCATCAGTCATATTTAAATGATCTATATTTCATCCAAAAAAAAATTGATTTATGATTTTATCACTATAAGGAACCCCTAATGAGGAAATGCTCTCCTAATGCAGATTTGTAGTTGTTCCTTCACTTGCAACTTATTCTTAAAAAGTTGCCTGAGGTAGATAGGCTAAATGACTTGTTCTCTGTCAGTTAACCAATTTATGCTAGAGCTCATACTTATCTCATCTCCCTTTCCCCTCAAATTGACCTCTATCTGGTACTGTACAGTGCCTCTCACCTAAAAAGTTATGAACAATGACAGGGGATTCATTCTTATTGATATGTTCAGTGTCTTAATATTTGCTATGTGATGGGGTTTAATGAACCTCAATCATTTCACACCCTTGTCTTTTTTATGGTCAAGATGACTTTCTTGTCTCTGTAGCTCCAAAACTTTGCACTTTATTAGCTTTGAAGGCACTGTATGGTGGAAAGATATTTAAAAGACAAACTAAATTTGTTATTGAACAGAATTAAGACATTCTCTTCTCTTGCTTCCTACTATACTCTTTAATTTTATTGTTTGGGTTTTGTTTTGTTTTTCTTTTTTTGTAAGTCAATTGGGATTATGAATTGCCCAGGGTCACATAGCTAGTAAGTATTAAATATCTGAGGCCAGATCTGAATTCTGGTCCTCCTGATTCCCAGTGCTCTATATTCTATCCCATGTAACTTCCCCCAAACTTTTAATTAAAAAAAAACACACAACAATGTTGGAAATCCTTACATTCTAGCATATGCACAAAAACTTCTAATACTGTAGAATAATAGCTGAAAAGAACCTAGGCTAGGCCATCTTGTCCAACCCTATTATTTTACAGATGAGGAACCTGAGGGTTAGAAAAGTTAGATTTTTCAACATCACATAGCTGCTAAGGGTCTGAGGTAAGGATTTGAACTTCAAGTATTCTTGACTTTAAGTTCAATTCTTGCTATTCCTTACAAGAAAGACAACAAACAGCCTCACAAAACTCCAGAGGGGAGCCAGAAGCAGATTAAAATGAAATTAAGAAATAATAATAAAAATACTATAATAAATACAATACCACATAAAATAATAATAATTTTATAATTATTAAAATATATAATAACTATAATTATTAATTAATAATAAAAATACAATACCACATAAAATGTTAATTTGTGGTTTTCTAAATCAATATGCAGCTGCAAGGATCTGTTTGCATTTGAGTTGGACCCCATTTTATTGTACCGTGGACACCTTGAAGTCTCTTATGATGGATCATGATCTAGGATCAACCTCTATCTCCTGTATGGCTCAAATAGCTTACGCTAGCTATTTGAGGCAATGAACCAATAAACCTAGACATGCAGTTTCCTCTGCTTTGGATCCTCTCTGGTCTGAACACAGACCATTAAGAAATCAGTTTTCTGTCTCTTTATTTCTCATAACTTGACATATTAAAGAAAATGAAATATATTGAGTGAATGCCTGCCTGTCTCCCTTGCTCCTTTTCTTTTTCAATTTCTTCTATAAAAGGGGAAAAAAATGAAAGCCCAATAAATATAGCAGAGGGAATGAAGCTTGTGTTGTTGCTACACTGCACATATTCTTATAGCCTTCTAAATCGTAAAATGTTAACAGCAAAACTAAATCTTGACATGTTGATAGCTAAAACCATACTGCAATATGGCACATCAATTGCCTGTTATGTTTTTGAGGACCAAAAAATATTCTCCTCTGTACCATTAACATAAATCAAACTGGTTAAATCACTTTAATATTCCAGGTGCCTTGTTTTTCTTTTTGCCTCTTTTTTTTCTTTTCTTCTTCTTCTCTCTTTCTCTCTTTTTAAAAATAGCACAATAGTTGATGTCAGTTTGGGAGGGAAAAAGGGATTTCATACAGACTACTATAGATTTGCTATGAGGTTATGCACACAAATCAAGCTCAATAAGCTTGTCAGATGAACATTTCACATTAAGCAAAATAATAACCTGTCATATGACTTTAAACAGTTTCTTTTCCCCATGTTTCAGAAGAGCAATCCAGCACTGTAAGTACCACAACTGCATTTTTTAAAGAACAGATAGCTTTTAATAGTTTCCATCATCCCATGTCTTACCAGATGTGAGTTCTAACACTGCTTCACGCAAAGGAATGTATATATTTATACTATGGAAATTTCAGTAATTTGTAATGCAAAATATGGGAAATAATATGTTATAGACTGACTTTAAGGAGAAAAACCCCAGTGTTTTAAATCTTAGAAAAATGCTGAAATCAAACTAGTTTAATTTAATTTTTAAAATGCTTTAGGTGCTCACATACTTCCTTCCCCTTCTCACTCACATCATCCCCATTTGATTTTTTTTCTTCTATTCTTTAAATTTGGAATACTGGGATATGACGCTAACAAGATCAAGACTTCATCATCCTCTCCATGACCCACAAATGACAACTGGGATTTTGTTGTTTTTAAATTCACTCTGTTAAGAATATTTTACTCTCTAAAAATAGCAACAAATCATTTGGAAAGCTTTCATTCTGAGGATGACTAAAACTCCTCAAATATCAAGAGTCCATGGTGATTAGGCTTTAACTTATTTTTAATGAGATTCATGGCTTCATTTCAGAACCACAAAAATTATAATTGATGTTAAACAATGTACTGACTAATATTTCCCAATTTGCCTGGTACTTGCTTTTCGATTTCATGTCTACAATGTTATTTTTCCATAATAGTACTTATTTCTACATGTAGTATTTACTGGTTTATTGAAACAGCCTGCTGATGAAGCTTAGATTTTATTCTTCCATTTCACCTCAGTCACACACACAAAGATGGACATACTCTTGTTTGTGCATCATCCAAAACAGTACTATCTCTACCCGCAAGGTTTCTAAATTTCTTACAGAACCATAATCTATTGGGTTTTTACTTCTTCTATCTTTTCCTTATAAAACCTTACTGTTCATCTGCATCAATTCCAATCCCTTGGTTCCTCAATTCTCTACCAAGCCATCTCTTTTCAACTAGCCACTCTCTCTTTTCCAAAATATTATTTTGATGAACCAATTAAACTCTACATTGTTCTCTCTTGAATTCTTACCCACTTTATCTTATTTATAATTAATGTGCTGCAATGTCTCAGCCTTGGATTACTGCCATGATTTAGTACCTTTACTTCTACATATATGGTGCTTAACAAAGATGAAGAAAATCACACAACTATTCTAAATTCATTTTAAATTTGTATTACATTACCTCAATTGAGCCCTCACTGCTGTTCGGTAAGCTTAGTCTATCTCTTTTACCAACTCACATTCCCATTGTACTCAGTGTTTCTCATCTAAACATGTTCATGCATCCTCAAACTTTCCCCTTCCCTCTCAGCTGAGAATCTTGCCTTATATTTTACCCAAAAGGTTAAGATTATTGACTAATAGCTTCCTCTTCTCCCTTTCTTCTCCTATCACTTTGGTGTCTTCTGTCAATTTCTTTTCCTTTACCCTATCTCATATGAAGAAGTTGTTATATTCTTTACTAAGACTAACCCCTTTACTTGTTCAAATAATCACAGTTCATTACATGACTTCCAACAGATTTCTTTGTTAACCTCATTCTATAATCTATTTTCAATTTCTTTCTACCTACTGACTCATTCTCTACTTGCCTCAAACATACCTGTTTCCCTCATCCAGAAAAAAAAAAAATTCCACTTAATTATTTTCTCTCTGCTATTATCCTACATCTCTTCTTTCATTTGTTGTTAGATTTTTCAAAAAGGTCATCTGTAATAGGTGCTTCTGCTTTCTTACTTCTAATTCTATTTTTAATATTCCATCATCTGGCTTCTGATTTTATCATTCCCAAAAACTGCAATCACCAAAGTTACTAGTGCTCTCTATTGCTAAATCCTTGACCTCTCTACTATCATTAGCACTGCTTGTTATCCTCTCCTACTTGATACTCTTTTCTCTCTACGTTTTTGGGACACTATCTCTCATGAATCTGTTCCTTCCTATCTATCTGACTTTTATTGCCTTTTTTACTAGATACTCATTCATCCAATGTCCTCTAAACACAGGTGTCCTTTAGGGTTCTTCCCTAGCTCCTCTTTTCTTCATATACAACTTCACTTGACAGTCTCATAAACTTCCATGAAACTAATTATTATTCCTATCCTGAGAATTCTTAAAACTACCTTTCCTATTCCCACCTCTATACAAAATTTCAATCTCACAAGTCTAACTGCCTTTCAGACTTTCAAACTAAACATTTCTAAAAGTGAATTAACTATTCCCTCCAAAATAATCTTCCTCACCCTACTACTTCCCCATTACTGTAGAGGGTGATAGCATGTCTTTATCAGAGAAGGTGCTGTGCTCTAGGAGAAAAACAGAGTTGAATTAGCTCAGAACAAACATAAGATGCTCAAAATTAGAGAGCCACCCAAAATGTTCATAAGTACTATTTATGTTTGAACTGTGGCAGAGCATTCTGAGTTTATATAAATCTAATCACCCACTGTCAGACACATTTTATTTTCGCTTTAACATAGAGATGTCATTTTGGTCCTCTTCAAGAATGAAGGACAACAACCAACCAACCAAGAGAGCAATACTATCCTCCTAATTCCTCAGATTTATAATATAGTTGCCCTCTGAGATGCCTCACTATCTCTTACCTCTCATATCCATTCTGTTGTCAAGGTCTGCTGATTTCACCTTTTCAACATCTATTCAATAAGCTTCCTTTTTTCCTCTGATATAGCCACCCTTTTAGTGCTGGCCTTCATTCCCTTACAACTTGATTACGCCAATGTCCTGCAGATGAGTCTGGCCACCTGAAATATCTCCTCACTCCAATTCCTGTTCTATTCAGACATCAAATTGGTTATCCTAAAGGGAAAGTCTGACCATGTCTCCTTCTTATTCAGTGAACTCCACTGACTCCCTATCATCACCCCCATGATGAAATAAAATGTTTTCTTTTGCATTCAAAGCCCTTCATAACAGCTCTCTGCTACCAGTCTTTATATACCTTATTTGTCACTCTCAAAGAAATTCAAAGAATTTCAAAGATTCAAAGAAACTGCTTTCCTGCCTATTTCTCTAATATGACACTTTATTTTTCTGCTCTGGACATTTTCTCTGAATATTCCCTATGCATGGAATCTTCCTTCCTTAAATTTCCCTATAGACTTTGATGATTTTTTTCAATCTCATACTTTACTGAAAATCTTTTTAAGTCCTTTTATTTCAAATACTTTCCTTTGATGATTTTCTCCCTTTTTATTTTTTTATATAGCTCACTTTGAATGCATTTGTTTGCATATTGTCTCCTCCATTAAATTACAAGTCACCTGAGGGCAAGGACTATCTTTGCTTCTTTTTCTGATCCTCAGTTCTTAGCACAATGCCTGTAACATTAAATTCAGTTAATAAACGTTTATTGATTGATTGATATTCCTTGATGCAATAGAGGTAATCTATCTGAGTGTGAAACTAGAGAAGAACCTCAAGCACAAATATCAGGAACATCTTTCTTTTTATACTTGTTTGGGGCAATTGCACCTATCCAAACTGACTACTCAGGAGTCACTCCAAATGATGTACAGAAAGAATTTATTAGAATCTTGAGAAGTGGACAGTCCTGGCTTGTGGGCCCGAAAGGACAGCAAGGATACCCACAGGAGGAGAGTCATTCACTTGAAGATGCTTACAACTTTTATACATTTCAGACAAAGAACCTCCAAAATCCCACCCTCTATAGGTTGTGATTGGTTGCATAAACCTTTATGTCTTTATTTGGTCAGGGGAATGCAGTGAAAAAGGTGATATAGGGCTTCCTTCAGCCACTTAATTCCTTCTTTGGACAATAGAATGCAGTCCAGGTCTCATCTAAAATCACGTGACTGGGGCCTATAGGTCTGAGCTACTTTAGTTAACAGTCTCTGAACAATATGTGCTTAATCTGTAAGTTCTTCACCTTTCCACAAATACTAAATAACACAAAACAAAATAAGAATAATTCATCCTAGGCCCGATTAGTGTAAATAATTAATCATTTGAGGTAGTCACATATATTTATATTTGTACTATTTGAAGTTCTAATTATGTAAAATATGGTAATTGGTTCCATCCCAATGGAAATATGTAGTGTAAATTTGAATAATGGGACAATGCCAAGAGATTCATTATTTATGGTAATTGAGACTTAGCTGTACCTGATCACTATCATCATATTTATTCTTTATCTCATAAGAATAAACTCTTATCTTTTTAGTACCTCTTCAAATACTATATCAAAGTTTGAATTATGACTTAAGCTTAAAATAAGTTTATAATTCCATTAAATATATAGAAATTTCTGACAAACCTCCAATGTTCCAGGCAATGGATTATAAATGGACTTTTATAGCTTTTTATTTACAAAATGTATGCATGGGTAATTTTTCAACACTGACTCTTGCAAAACCTTCTGTTCCAACTTTTCCCCTCCTTCCTCCCACCCCCTCCCTAGATGGCAGGTAGTCCAATACATGTTAAATATATTAAAGTATATGTTAAATCCAATGTAAGCATAAATATTTATACAATTATCTTGCTGCACAACAAAAATCAGATCTAGAAAGAAAGAAAAAAAAACCTGAGAAGGAAAACAAAAATGCAAGCAAATAATAGCACAAAGAGTGGAAATGCAATGTTGTGATCCACACTCATTCCCATAGTCCTGTCTCTAGGTGTATATGACTCTCTTTATTACTGAACAATTGGAACTGGTTTGAATCATCTTATTGTTGAAGAGAATGATGTCAATCAGTGTTGATCATCCTATAATTTTGTTATTACAATGTATTATTATCTCCTGATTCTGCTCATTTCACTTAGCATTAGTTCATGTCTCTGCAAGCCTCTCTGAAATCATCCTGCTGGTTGTTTCTTACAGAACAATAATATTCCATAGCTTTCATATACCAAAATGTATTCAGCTATTCTCAATTAATGGGCATCCATTCAGTTTCCAGTTTCTAGCCACTACAAAACAGGGCTGCCACAAACATTTTTTGCACACGTGGATCCTTTTCCCTTCTTTAAGATCTCTTTGGTATATAAGCCCAGTAGAAACACTTCTGGATCAAAGAGTATGCACAGTTTGATAAATTTTTGAGCATAGTCCCAAATTGCTCTCCAGAATGGTTGGATTTATTCACAATTCCACCAAGAATGTATCATTGTCCCAGTTCTACCACATCCCCTCCAACATTTGTCATTATCTTTTCCTGTCATCTTAGCCAGTCTGAGAGGTGGGTATCTCAGAGTTGTCTTAATTTGTATTTCTCTGACCAAAAGTTATTTGGAGCACCTTTTCATATGACTACAAATAGTTTCAGTTTCTTCATCTGAAAATTGTCTGTTCATATCCTTTGAACATTTATAAATTGGAGAATGACTTGATTTCTTATAAATTTGAGTCCGTTCTCTATTTTGGAAATGAGGCCTTTATCAGAACCTTTGAATATAAAAATGTTTTCCCATTTTATTGCTTCCCTTTTAATCTTGTCTGCATTAGTTTTGCTGTGTACAAAAACTTTTTAACTTAATATATCAAAATTTTCAATTTTGTGATCCATAATTGTTCTTTAGTTCTCTTTGTTAACAAAACCCTTCCTCTTCCACAGGTCTGAGAGGTAATTATTCTATATTCTTCTAATTTATTTATAATTTCATTTTTATGTCTAAATCATGAACCCATTTTGACCTTATTTTGGTATACAAGGTTAAGTGTTGGTCAATGCCTAGTTTTTGCCATACTAATTTCCAATTTTCCCAGCAGTTTTTGTCCAGTAGTGAATTCTTATCCACAAACTAGGGTCTTTGGGTTTGTAAAACACTAGATGCTATGTTTATTGACAATTTTGTTCTTTGACCTAACCTATTCCACTGACCAACTAGTCTATTTATTAATCAAAACAAAATGGTTTTGATGACTGCTGCTTTATAATATAATTTTACATCTAGTACAGCTAGGCCACCTTCGTTTGATTTTTTTTTTCATTAGTTCCCTTGAAATTCTTGATCTTTTGTCCTTCCAGATGAATTTTGTTGTTATTTTTCCTAGGTTAGTAAAATAGTTTCTTGGGAGTTTGAGTGGTATAACACTAAATAAATAGATTTTTTAAGGTAGTATTGCCATATTTATTATATTTGCTTGACCTATCCAAGAGCACTAAATATTTTTCCAGTTGTTAAGATCTGACATTATTTGTGTGGAAAGTGTTTTGTAGTTTTGCTAATATCATTCCTGACTTTGCCTGGACAGATAGATCCCCAAATATTTTATACTATCGACAGTTATTTTAAATGGAATTTGAATTTCTCTTTGTATCTATTGCTGTTGGATTTTGTTAATGATATATAAAAACCATTGATGATTTATGTGGAATTATGTTGTATTCTGCAATTTTGCTAAAGTTGTAGATTATTTCTAGTAGCGTTTTAGTAAATTCTTTGGGCTTCTCTAAGTATAGCATTATATCATCTGCAAAAAGTGATAATTTGGTTTCCTCATTACCTAATTTAATTCCTTTCATCACTTTTTCTTCTCTTATTGCCAAAGTTAGCATTTCTAATATAATATTGAATAGTAATGGTGATAGGGGGCAGCCTTGTTTCACTCCTAATCTTATTGATAATGGTTCCAGTTTATTCCCATTTCATATGATGCTTACTGATAATTTTAAATAGATGCTACTGAATATTTTAAGGAAAAGTCCATTTATTCCTATACTCTCTAGTGTTTTTAATAGAAATGGGTGTTGGATTTTATAAAATACTTTCTCTGTATCTATTGAGATAATCATATGGTTTTTGTTAATGTGGTTATAGTCAATTATGCTAATAGTTTTCTTAGTATTGAAAAAGACTTGCAGTCATTATTAATCAGAGAAATGCAAATTAAGACAACTCTAAGATACCACTACACACCTGTCAGATTGGCTAAGATGACAGGAAAAAATAATGATGATTGTTGGAGGGGATGCGGGAAAACTGGGACATTGATGCATTGTTGGTGGAGTTGTGAACGGGTCCAACCATTTTGGAGAGTAGTTTGGAACTATGCTCAAAAAGTTATCAAACTGTGCATACCCTTTGATCCAGCAGTGTTACTACTGGGATTATATCCCAAAGAGATTATAAAGAAGGGAAAGGGACCTGTATGTGCACGAATGTTTGTGGCAGCCCTTTTTGTAGTGGCTAGAAACTGGAAACTGAATGGATGTCCATCAGTTGGAGAATGGCTGAATAAATTGTGGTATATGAAAATTATGGAATATTACTGTTCTGTAAGAAATGACCAACAGGATGATTTCAGAAAGGCCTGGAGAGACTTACACGAACTGATGCTGAGTGAAATGGGCAGGACCAGGAGATCATTATATACTTCAACAACAATACTAGATGATGACCAGTTCTGATGGATCAGGCCATCCTCAGCAACGAGATCAACCAAATCATTTCTAATGGAGCAGTAATGAACTGAACTAGCTATGCCCAGAAAAAGAACTCTGGGAGATGACTAAAACCATTACATTGAATTCCCAATCCTATATTTATGCACACCTGCATTTTTGATTTCCTTCACAAGCTAATTGTACAATATTTCAGAGTCTGATTCTTTTTGTACAGCAAAATAACGTTTTGGTCATGTATACTTATTGTGTATCTAATTTATATTTTAATGTGTTTAACATCTGCTGGTCATCCTGCCATCTAGGGGAGGGGGGGGGGTAAGAGGTGAAAAATTGGAACAAAAGGTTTGGCAATTGTTAATGCTGTAAAGTTACCTATGTATAAATCCTGTAAATAAAAGGCTATTAAATAAAAAAAAAAAAAAGGAAACTCTTGTCCAAAGAGATTAATCCTTTTATCTCTTGTCTTGCTTCAAGAAAAACAAAACAAAACAAAACAAAGACCAAAGGAGAATGAAAAGGATCCATCTAAGTGGGACAATGGATAGATTTCTAGTCCTTGAATAAGGAAGATCTGAGTTCAAATCCTGTTGTACAGGATTTGTACAGATAGTACAATGCTGTTGTGTGAACCTGAGCAAATCGCTATTTGCTCTATGTATTCTT
This sequence comes from Sarcophilus harrisii, assembly GCF_902635505.1. Classification (NCBI taxonomy): domain Eukaryota; kingdom Metazoa; phylum Chordata; class Mammalia; order Dasyuromorphia; family Dasyuridae; genus Sarcophilus; species Sarcophilus harrisii. The sequence goes on from NC_045429.1 coordinate 154,321,655, forward strand.
CTATGTATTCTTCAGTTTCTTTATCTGTAAAATGAGGCAGAAAAGGAAATAGCAAATCATTCCAATGTCTTTGCCAAACAATCCCAAATAAAGTCAAGAAGAATCAGGTACAATTGAAAAAAAAAAAAAAAAAAAAAAAGAAAAAGACTTGCATTCCTGAATGCTAGTTGGTCATAATGTAATATTCTGTGGATGATTTTCTGTAATCTCTTTGCTAATATTGCTTGCTGATATAATCTTTTTTTTCCAAATTTCCCTTTCCTTTCTCTCATCCCCATCCTTAGCTGGCAGATAGTCCAATAGATGTTAAATATGTTAAAATATATGCTAAATCCAATATATGTATACATATTTATACAATTATCTTGCTGCACAAGAAAAATCAGATCAAGAAGAAAAAAAAACAAAGAAAGAAAACAAAATGCAAGCAAATAACAACAGAGAGAGTAAAAATGCTATGTTGTGATCCACACTCAGTTCCCACAGTACTTTCTCTGGGTGTAGATGGCTCTCCTCATCACTTCACAAGTGGCACTGCTTTGAATCATATCTTTGTTGGAGAGACCTACATCATCAGAATTGATCATTGTTTAATTCTTGTTGTTGCCATGTATAAGGATCTCCTGGTTCTGTTTATTTCACTTAGCATCAGTTCATGGAAGTCTCTCCAGGCCTCTCTGAAATCATCATCCTGCTGGTCATTTCTTACAGAACAATAACATTCCGTAATATTCACATACCACAATTTATTCAACCATTCTCCAGTTGATGGGCATCAACTCAGTTTCCAGTTTCTTGCCACTACAAAGAGGGATGCCACAAACATTTTTGCACATACAGGTCCCTTTCCCTTCTTTAATATCTCTTTGGGATATAAGCCCAGGAGAAACACTGCTGGATCAAAGGATATGCACAGTTTGATAACCTTTTAAGTATAGTTCCAAACTGCTCTCCAGAATGATTGGATCTGTACACAGTTCCACCAATCAGTGTCCCAGTTTTCCCACATTACCTCCATCATTGGTCATTATCATTTCTTGTCATCTTAGCCAATCTGAGAGGTGTTTTGTGGTATCTCAGAGTTGTCTTAATTTGCATTTCTCTGATCAACAGTGATTTGGAGCACCTTTTCATAAGACTAAAATAATATCAGTTTCTTCACCTGAAAATTGTCTGTTCATTTCTTTTGACCATTTATCAATTAGAGAATGGCTTCAACTATTATAAATTTGAGTCAATTCTCTATATATTTTAGAAATAAGAAGGCTTCATTTTTCAAACAGAAAGGGAACAGAGACAAATTTATAGAAATAATAGTCATGCCCCAATTGATAAATAATCAAAAGATATGATCTGTGTCCAAAGAGCTATAAATACATTCATATCCTTTGACCTAACCACACTACTACTAGGAATGAATACCACAAGAGATTTAGGAGAAAAAAAGGAAAGCAATCTACATGTACAAAAATTATTCATAGTGGCATTCTTCTCAGGGCAAAAACAAATGAAAGAGGGGGGGGCGGAGCCAAGATGGCAGAGAAGACACACGCGACTTTCTAAGCTCTTCTCTTACCCACTTTATCAATATTATATCGAGCCTCAAAAATAGTCTTGACTGCTACAATCAGAAGATAAGAAGTAGAACAACTCACCGGCCGAAGAAAATCTGCAGTCTCGCCAAAAAAAGGTTGGTTCTGGGGCCAGGGGGGAGATCTGCGCAGACGGGGAGAGAAATTAGGTTCCGAGGAGAGTCTCAAACCAAGGGTGAAGGCACAGATTTCAGCACAAGCTCGCAGCCCCAACCCACAGTACGGGCTTTTCATTGGGGCAGTTGTGATCCTGCATGGCAAGAGGACGCAGCCCGGGTTAGCCTCCAATCTGCGCAGTGGGGAGCTCGGCTAGGGGCCATAGAGCTTTTGCAGGGCCGATTTGCATTGGGCAGAGACACTGGGGGAGAGTTCTGGGTGGTCTGCGGTCTGTGGTCTGCGGTCACCTGCTAATACTCACAGTCCCACAAGAGGCTCCGGCCTGGGGCAGTGACACTTTCACCCCTTAGTCTCTAGCCCAGGGCAATCGCTAACCCACTCAGCCCAACCAGGCACTTTGATAGCTCTGCCAGTGCTGAATCCACTTCCTGTTGGGGGAAGGGAAAACTCTCACTCAGAGCACTCCCATACCTCGGAGCAGGAAATCGGTTTACATCTTTCCCTGCTCTGCAGAGGAACCTGGTAACCCCCTTGCCTAGGAGACCTACCCTAAAGGCTTTAAAACTTGAATAAAAAGATGAAAAGAACCATCGGACAGCTTCTATGCAGAAAAAGAGCAGGTCAGCAAACCTGAAGAGACCTCAAACAGCAAAAATGCATCAGAGTGTCCTCCTTTACATGATACAAGAGACCATTAAAAGTCTCAAAAGAGAGTTAGAAGATAAATGGGGAAAGGAAAGAGTAGCCTTACAAGAGAGCAACAACTTCCTGAAATACGAATTGGAAAAGTAAAAATCTCAGGAAAGTAAGAATTGTGAATTGGAAAAAATAAAGAATTCACTAGAAAGTAGGATTTGTGAATTGGAAAAGACAAAGAACTCGAAAGAAAGTAGGATCCGTGAATTGGAAAAGACAAAGAACACGCAAGAAAGTAGGATCTGTGAATTGGAAAAAGAAAATAATTCACTAAAAAAAAAAAAAAAAAAAAAATTAGTGAAATGGAAAAAAATTCCACAGACCAAAACAATACATTCAAAAACTCAATTGGACATATACAGAAAGAAGTAAAAAAAGCTAATGAAGAAAATAATTTTTTAAAAATTAGAACTGAACAAATAGAAACTAATGATTCATTGAGACAGCAAGAATCAGTCAAGCAAAAACAAAAAATTGACAAACTGGAAAAAACCATGAATTATCTATTTGCAAAAACGACAGACTTGGAAAATAGATCTAGGAGAGAGAATCTGAGGATTATTGGACTTTCTGAAAACTATGATGAAAAAAAGAGCCTAGATACTATTTTACAAGAAATCATCAAAGAGAACTGCCCAGATGTAATAGAATCAGAAGGTAAAATAGGCATTGAAAGAATTCATCGAACACCTTCGGAAAGAAACCCTAAAATAAAAACCCCAAGGAATATTGTGGCAAAATTTCAGAACTATCAGATTAAGGAAAAATTTTACAAGCAGCCAAAAAAAAAACCATTTAAATACCGAGGTGCCACAATAAGAATCACCCAAGATCTGGCTGCCTCTACATTAAAGGAAAGAAGGGCCTGGAATATGATATTCTGAAAGGCACAAGAACTTGAGATGCAGCCAAGAAATTGATCTAATTAAAAGAGATAAGGAAGGAAACTACATCCTGCTAAAGGGTAGCATAAACAACGAAGCAATATCAATATTAAACATATATGCACCAAGTGGAATGGCACTCAGCTTCCTAAAGGAGAACTACATTCAACATAAAGTTAGGGGGAAATAGACCAAAAAGTAATTGGAAACTAAACAATCTCATCTTAAAGAATGATTGGGTGAAGCAGCAAATTATAGATACAAATAATAATTTCACTCAAGATAATGTCAATGATGAGACATCATACCAAAATTTGTGGGATGCAGCCAAAGCGGTAATAATAGGAATTTTATATCCTTAGAGGCTTACTTGAATAAAACAGAGAAATAAAAGATTAATGAATTGGGCTTGCAACTAAAAAAACTAAAAAAAGAACAAATTGAAAACCCCAATCAAATACTAAATTGAAATTTAAAATTAAAAGGAGAAATTAAAAATATTGAAAGTAAAAACTATTGAACTAATTAATAAAACTAAGAGTTGGTTCTATGAAAAAGCCAATAAAATAGATAAGCCTTTGGTAAATCTGATTAGAAAAAGGAGAGAGGAAAATGAAATTAGTAGTCTTAAAAATAAAAAGGGAGAACTTTCCACCAATGAAGAGGAAATTAGAGAAATAATAAGGAGTTATTTTGCTCAACTTTATGCCACTAAATTTGATAACCTAAGTGAAATGGATGACTACCTCCAAAAATATAGACGTCCCAGACTAACAGAGGAGGAAGTAAATTGCTTGAATAGTCCCATTTCATAAAAGAAATAGAACAGGCAATTAAACAACTCCCTAAGAAAAAATCCCCAGGACCAGATGGATTTACATGTGAATTTTACCAAACATTTAAAGAACAATTGGCCCCAATGCTATATAAATTATTTGATAAAATAGGGAAGGAAGGAGTCCTACCAAATTTCTTCTATGACACAGACATGGTACTGATACCTAAACCAGGTAGGCTGAAAACAGAGAAAGAAAATTATAGACCAATCTCCCTAATGAATATTGATGCTAAAATCTTAAATAAGATATTAGCAAAAAGACTACAGAAAATCATCTCCAAGATAATACACTATGATCAAGTAGGATTTAGACCAGGAATGCAGGGCTGGTTCAATATTAGGAAAACTATCAATATAATTGGCCATGTTAATAACCAAATTAACAAAAACCATATGATCATCTCAAAAGATGCAGAAAAAGCATTTGATAAAATCCAACATCAATTCCTATTAAAAACATTTGAGAGTATAGGAATAAATGCACTTTTCCTTAAAATAATCAGCAGCATCTATTTAAAACCATCAGTAAGCATCATATGTAATGGAGACAAACTGTAACCATTCCCAATAAGATCTGAGGAAACAAGGTTGCCCACTATCACCGTTAACTATTTAATATTGTATTAGAAACGCTAGCTATAGCAATAAGAGCTGAGAAAGAGATTAAAGGAATAAGAATAGGCAATGAGGAAGCCAAATTATCACTCTTTGCCGATGACATGATGGTATACTTAGAGAACCCCAGAGATTCTGCCAAAAACTTATTAGAAATAATCCACAACTTTAGCAAAGTTGCTGGTTATAAAATAAACCCACATAAGTCATCAGCATTCTTATATATCACTAACAAAATCCAACAGTCAGAGTTACAAAGAGAAATTCCATTTAAAGTAACTACTGATAATATAAAATATTTAGAATCTATCTGCCAAGGGAAAATCAGAAACTTTATGAGCAAAATTACAGACCACTTTTCACACAAATTAAGTCTGATCTAACCAATTGAAAATATTAAATGCTCTTGGATAGGGCGAGAAATATAATAAAGATGACAATATTACCTAAACTAATCTATTTATTTAGCGCTTATACCAATCAGACTCCCAAAAATTATTTTAATGACCTAGAAAATAACAACAAAGTTCATATGGAAAACAAAAGGTCAAGAAATTCAAGGAATTAATGAAAAAAAATCAAATGATGGTGGCTTAGCTGTAAAATTAGATCTAAAAATTATATTATAGAGCAGCAGTTAATAAAACTATTTGGTATTGGCTAATGGAATAGATTAGTTGATCAGTGGAATAGATTAGGTTCAAGGGATAAAACAGTCAACAAATATAGCAACCTAGTCTTTGACAAACCCAAAGATCCCAGCTTTGGGATAAGAACTTACTGTTTGATAAAAATTGCTGGGAAAATTGGAAACTAATATGGTAGAAACGAGGCATTGATCCATACTTAAAGCGCACACCAAGATAAGATCAAAATGGGTTCATGACCTAGGCATAAAGAATGAAATTATTAATAAATTAGAGGAACATGGGATAGTTTACCTCTCAGACCTGTGGAAGGGGAAGGTCTTTGTGACCAAAGCAGAACTAGAGATCATTACTGATCACAAAATAGAAAATTTCAATTATACTCAAACTGAAAAGTTTTTGTACAAACAAAACTAATGCCAGACAAGATTAGAAGGAAGCAATAAACTGGGAAAATATTTTTACAGTCAAAGGTTCTGATAAAGGCCTCATTTCCAAAATATATAGAGAATTAACTCTAATTTATAAAAATCAAGCCATTCTCCAATTGAAAAATGGTCAAAGGATATGAACAGACAATTCTCAGATGAAGAAATTGAAACTATTTCTAGTCATATGAAAAGATGCTCCAAGTCATTATTAATCAGAGAAATGCAAATTAAACAACTCTAAGATACCACTACAATTCCTGTCAGATTGGCTAAGATGACAGGAAAAATATGATGATTGTTGAGGGATGGGAAAACTGGGACATTGATGCATTGTTGAGTGGAGTTGTGAACGAATCCAACCATTTTGAGAGTAGTTTGGAACTATGCTCAAAAAGTTATCAAATTGTGCATACCCTTTGATCCAGAGTGTTACTACTGGATTATATCCCAAAGAGATTATAAAGAAGGAAAGGGACCTGTATGTGCACGAATGTTTGTTAGACAGTCCCTTTTGTAGTGGTAAAACTGAAACTGAATGGATGTCCATCAGTTGGAGAATGGTTGAATAAATTGTGGTATATGAAAATTATGTGAATATTACTATTCTGTAAGAAATGACCAACAGGATAATTTCAGAAAGGCCTGGAGAGACTTACATGAATCTGATGCTCGAAATGAGCAGGACCAGGAGATCATTATATATCTAACAACAATACTAGATGATGACCAGTTCTGATGGATCAGGCCATCCTCAGCAAATGAGATCAACCAAATCATTTCTAATGGAGCAGTAATGAACTGAACTAGCTATGCAGAAAAGAACTCTGGGAGATGACTAAAAACCATTACATTGAATTCCCAATCCCTATATTTATGCACACCTGCATTTTTGATTTCCTTCACAAGCTAATTGTACAATATTTCAGATTCTGATTCTTTTTCTACAGCAAAATAACGTTTTGGTCGGGTATACTTATTTTGTATCTAATTTATATTTTAATATATTTAACGTCTACTGGTCATCCTGCCATCTAGGGGAGGGGGTGGGGGGGGTAAGAGGTGAAAAATTGGAACAAGAGGTTTGGCAATTGTTAATGCTGTAAAGTTACCCATGTATATATCATGTAAATAAAAGGCTATTAAATAAAAAAAAAAGAAAAAAAGAAAAAAAAACATTTTTACCTATGATTTATATAAAGACTAAGACTGTTCACATCAAATTTTCTGATGATATTCTTTTGATGACAACATAGAATGGTAGCTAATATCCTGGATAACTGAATCAGGATGCCAAAAGTTCTAGACTAGTGAAAATATTAATCTTAATTTAATAAATTCAAATTTAGTAGCAGTAAGTACAAAATATTAGATGGGAAGAAAAATAAATCAACTTCAAAAACAAATTATTGGTGAGGCATAATCATGCTTGGAAAAAAAGCATTTTAGCTAATATAACTTATGATTTTATGGATAACCCCCCCAAGAAAAAGCAAATAAAGAATTAAAATAAAGCCAGAAAGGAATAAGGAAATGATAGTTCCAATATTCATAGATTATATCCAGAATATTGTATTGAGTTTTAGGTGTCAGTTTAAGAACAAAGATAAACTGCAGAGTTTAAAATGTTAACAAGGATATTCAAAAACATTAATTTGAAGGTATTGATTTATTTAGTTCAAAAATGAATAAATATGGGGGACATTATGAGAAAGAGGGTTTGGAGTCATTTACCTTCAAGTGAAAACCTATGACAGTATAATCATTTGGCTCTTCTGCAGGGGTCTTAATTCATTACTCTTTCCAATTTCCTCATTTTATAAATGAAGACACTGAAGTTGAGAGGTAAAAGGAATTGTTCATGTTCACCGAGTCAATTAATGGCAAAGATTAGCAACTGTCTCTTTAGTCTTTCTAATTGAGACTCTTTCTCTAAATCATGTTAGCCCTTTTTTTATGCAAGAAAGATTCTTGTCATTGGGGATGGAATAAATAGATGATTATAAACACAATGAATTTTGAGGGATGAAATTAAGTCACTTGATGCAATCACTCACTATAATAAACATTTATTCTGTATCGATTGGTGCATGGAATGATGTCATAGACCACCAAGTTATCGAATTTTAAATATGCCATCTAGAGTAATTTCATGGTTTTATTTGGTGCTTTAATTATTATTTTTAATAGCCTTTTATTTACAGGATATATACATGGGTAACTTTACAGCATTAACAATTGCCAAACCTCTTGTTCCAATTTTTCACCTCTTACTCCCCTACCCCCTCTCCTAGATGGCAGGATGACCAGTAGATGTTAAATATATTAAAATATAACTTAGATACACAATAAGTATACATGACCAAACGTTATTTTACTGTACAAAAAGAATCAGACTCTGAAATATTGTACAATTAGCTTGTGAAGGAAAGCAAAAATCAAGTGTGCATAAATATAGGAATGAATTCAATGTAATGGTTTCTAGTCATCTCCCAGAGTTCTTTTTCTGGGCATAGCTAGTTCAGTTCATTACTGCTCCATTAGAAATGATTTGGTTGATCTCGTTGCTGAGGATGGCTCTGAGTCCATCAGAACTGTCATCATATAGTATTTTGTTGAAGTATATAATGATCTCCTGAGTCCCTCATTTCACTCAGCATCAGTTAGGTATAAGTCTCTCCAGGCCTTTCTGAAATCATCCTGTTGGTCATTTCTTACAGAACAGAAATATTCTATAATATTCATATACCACAATTTATTCAGCCATTCACCAACTGATGGACATCCATTCAGTTTCAGTTTTAGCCACTAAAAAGGGCTGCCACAAACTGTGCATTACAGGTCCCTTTCCCTTCTTTATAATCTCTTTGGGATATAATCCAGTAAGTAACACTGACTGGATCAAAGGGTATGCACAGTTTGATAACTTTTTGAGCATAGTTCAGACTACTCTCCAAAATGGTTAGATTCAGTTCACAACTCCACCAACAATGCATCAATGTCCAGTTTTCCGCATCCCCTCAACAATCATCATTATTTTCCTGTCATCTTACAATCGACAGGTATGTAGTAGTATCTTAGAGTTGATCTTAATTTGCATTTCTCTGATTAATAATGACTTGGAGCATCTTTCATATGACTAGAAATTGTTTCAATTTCTTCATCTGAGATGTCTTTCATATCCTTTGACCATTTTCAATTGGAGAATGGCTTGATTTTTTATAAATTAAGTTAATTCTCTATATATTTTGGAAATGAGGCACTTTATCAGAACCTTTGACTGTAAAATATTTTCCCAGTTTATTGCTTCCCTTCTAATCTTGTCTGCATTAGTTTTGTTTGTACAAAAAACTTTTCAGTTTAGTATAATCGAAATTTTCTATTTTGTGATCAGTAATGATCTCTAGTTCTTCTTTGGTCATAAGAGCTTCCCCTTCCACAGGTCTGAAGGTAAACTATCCTATGTTCCTCTAATTTATTAATAATTTCATTCCTTATACCTAGGTCATAACCCATTTTGACCTTATCTTGGTGTCTGGCGTTTAAGTATGGATCAATGCCTAGTTTCTGCCATATTAGTTTCAATTTTCCCAGCAATTTTTATCAAACAGTAAGTTCTTATCCCAAAGCTAGAGGTCTTTGCAGTTTATCAAAGACTAGGTTGCTATATTTGTTACTGTTTTATCCCTTGAACCTAATGTATTCCACTGATCAACTAATCTATTCCTTAGCCAATACCAAATAGTTTTGGTAACTGCTGCTCTATAATATAATTTTAGATCTGGTACAGCTAAGCCACCTTCATTTGATTTTTTTTTCATTAATTCCCTTGAAATTCTTGACCTTTTGTTTTCCATATGAACTTAGTTTTATTTTTCTAGGTCATTAAAATAGTTTTTGAGAGTCTGATTGGAATAGCTAAATAAATAGATTAGTTTAGGTAATATTGTCATCTTTATTATATTTGCTTGCCCTATCGAAGAGCATTTAATATTTTTCCAATTGGTTAGATCAGACTTAATTTGTGTGAAAAGTGGTCTGTAATTTTGCTCATAAAGTTTCTGATTTTCCCTTGGCACATAGATTCCTAAATATTTATATTATCAGTAGTTACTTTAAATGGAATTTCTCTTTGTAACTCTGACTGTTGGATTTTGTTAGTGATATATAAGAATGCTGATGACTTATGTGGGTTTATTTTATAACCAGCAACTTTGCTAAAGTTGTGGATTATTTCTAATAACTTTTGGCAGAATCTCTGGGGTTCTCTAGAGTATACCATCATGTCATCGGCAAGAGTGATAATTTGGTTTCCTCATTGCTATTCTTTTTCCTTTAATCTCTTTCTCAGCTCTTATTTCTATAGCTAGCATTTCTAATACAATATTAAAAATAGTAAGGTGATAGTGGGCAACCTTGTTTCCTCCAAATCTTATTGGAATGGTTGCAGGTTGTCTCCATTACATATGATGCTTACTGATGGTTTTAAATAGATGCTGCTGATTATTTTAAGGGAAAAGTCCATTTATTCCTATCTCTCAAGTGTTTTTAATGGGAATGGATGTTGGATTTTATCAAATGTTTTTTCTGCATCTATTGAGATGATCATATGGTTTTTGTTAATTTGGTTATTAACATGGCCAATTATATTGATAGTTTTCCTAATATTGAACCAGCCCTGCATTCCTGGTCTAAATCCTACTTGATCATAGTGTATTGTCTTGGAGATGATTTTCTGTAGTCTTTTTGCTAATATCTTATTTAAGATTTTAGCATCAATATTCATTAGGGAGATTGGTCTATAATTTTCTTTCTCTGTTTTCAGCCTACCTGGTTTAGGTATCAGTACCATGTCTGTGTCATAGAAGAAATTTGGTAGGACTCCTTCATTCCCTATTTTATCAAATAATTTATATAGCATTGAGGCCAATTGTTCTTTTAAATGTTTGGTAAAATTCACATGTAAATCCATCTGGTCCTGGGGATTTTTTTCTTAGGGAGTTGTTTAATTGCCTGTTCTATTTCTTTTCTGAAAGGGACTATTCAAGCAATTTACTTCCTCCTCTGTTAGTCTGGGACGTCTATATTTTTGGAGGTAGTCATCCATTTCACTTGAGGTTATCAAATTTATTGGCATAAAGTTGAGCAAAATAACTCATATTATTTCTCTAATTTCCTCTTCATTGGTGGAAAGTTCTCCTTTTTTATTTTTAAGACTACTAATTTCATTTTCTCTCTCCTTTTTCTAATCAGATTTACAAAGGCTTATCTATTTTATTGGCTTTTTCATAGAACCAACTCTTAGTTTTATTAATTAGTTCAATAGTTTTTTTACTTTCAATATTTTTAATTTCTCCTTTTAATTTTAAATTTCAATTTAGTATTTGATTGGGGGTTTTTAATTTGGTCTTTTTTTAGTTTTTTTAGTTGCAAGCCCAATTCATTAATCTTTTATTTCTCTGTTTTATTCAAGTTAGCCTCTAAGAATATAAAATTCCCTCTTATTACTGCTTTGGCTGCATCCCACAAATTTTGGTATGATGTCTCATCATTGTCATTATCTTGAGTGAAATTATTAATTGTATCTATAATTTGCTGCTTCACCCAATCGTTCTTTAAGATGAGATTGTTTAGTTTCAATTACTTTTTGGTCTATTTCCCCTAACATTATGTTTGAATGTAGTTTTTAATGCATCATGATCTGAAAAGAAAGCATTTACTATTTCTGCTTTCTTGCATTTAATTTTAGGTCTTTATGTCTAATATATGGTCAATTTTGAATAGGTTCCATGAACTGCTGAGAAGAAAGTATATTCCTTTCTATCTCCATTCAATTTTCTCAAAAGATCCAACATACCTAATTTTTCTAATATTCTATTTACTTCTTTAATTTCTTTCTTATTTGTTTTGTGGTTTGATTTGTCTAATTCTGAGGATTGCAGGTTGGGATCTCCTACTATTACAGTTTTGTTGTCTATTTCTTCTTGCTACTCTCTTAACTTCTCCTTTAGGAAGTTGGATGCCATACCACTTGGTGCATATATGTTTAATATTGATATTGCTTCGTTGTTTATGCTACCCTTTAGCAGGATGTAGTTTCCTTCCTTATCTCTTTTAATTAGATCAATTTTTACTTTTTCTTTATCTGAGATAAGGATGGCTACTCCTGCTTTTGACTTCACCTGAAGCATAATAGATTTTGCTCCAGCCTTTTACCTTTACTCTATATGTATCTCCTGCTTTAAATGTGTTTCTTGTAAACAACTATATTGTAGGGTTCTGACTTATGATCCAGTCTGCTATCTGCCTCCTCTTTATGGGGAGTTCATCCCATTCACATTCGGTTAGAATTACTAAATCTGTATTTCCTGCCATCCTAATAATCCCAGATTTGCTTTGCTTCTTGCCTCCCCCAACCCTCTTTCCCCTCTTTTAAACTTATGTACCCCTCTTTAATCACAAGGCTTATCTCTTTACTAATCGCTCCTCCCCCTTTGAGTCTTTCCCCCTTCCTTCTTGATTACTCTTTTTCTTTTCCTTTTCCTCTCCCCACGTTTTTATAATGAGTGAGAATTTTCTCTAAAACAAATGTCAATTATTTTTTCTTTGACCAACTCTGATGGAGTAAGATTCACGATCTGTTCCTCCCCTCCCTAAGTTCCCTCAGATAGTGATAGTTTCCTTTGCCTCTTTGTGTGATGTGGTTTCCCTCTTTTATCCCTCCTTCCCACCTGATTCTGCCTCATCCCTTTCATATCTACTTCCCTTTTTTATGTTATATCAGTTTACAATCAAATTATGACTGTATTCTTTTTGTATATCCACAACAGAATACAATTCTCAAGATTATTTTTACCTTTTCTGCATCTTTGAGGTTCTTAGGTTTGGAGATCAATTTTTTTTTTTTTTTAGTTCTTGTTTTTTCTTCAGAAACAAATGGAATTCATTTGTTTCATTAAATTCTCATCTTCTTCCCTGGAAAATGCTCTATACTGGGTAGTTTATTCTTGGCTGCATTCCAAGTTCTTTGCCTTTGAGATATCATATTCCAGGCCTTCTTTCCTTTAATGTGAAGGCAGCCAGATCTTGGGTGATCCTTATTGTTGGCACCTACGGTATTTAAATGGTTTTTTTGCTGCTTGTAAAATTTTTTTCCTTAATCTGATAGTTCTAAATGTTTGCACAATATTCCTTGGGGTTTTAATTTTAGGGTTTCTTTCAGAAGGTGTTGATAATTCTTTCAATGCCTATTTGACCTTCTGATTCTATTACATCTGGGCAGTTCTCTTTGATGATTTCTTGTAAAAATAGTATCTAGGTCTTTTTTTCATCATAGTTTTAGGAAAATCAATAATCCTCGATTATCTTCCTAGATCTATTTTCAAGTCTTTAGATTTCTTCAAGTAGATAATTCATGTTTTTCCAGTTTTCATTTTTTTTGTTTTTGCTTTGAATTCTTGCTGTCTCAATGAATCAGTTAGTTTTCTATTTGTTCAGTTCTAATTTTTATAAAGATTATTTTCTTTATTAGCTTTTTTACTTCTTTCTGTATATGTCAATTGGAGTTTTTAAATGTATTGTTTGGTCTGTGGAATTTTTTCCATTTCACCTAATTTTTTTTTTTAGTGAATTATTTTCTTTTTCCAATTCACAGATCCTACTTTCTTGAGTGTTCTTTTGTCTTTTTCAATTCATGCAGATCTACTTTCTTTCAGGTTCTTTGTCTTTTCAATTCAACAATCCTACTTTCTAGTAATTCTTTATTTTTCAATTCATAATTCTTACTTTCCAAAGGATTTTTTATTTTTTCCAATTCACCAATTTTGTTTCCCTACATTCACTGAGATTATTTTAACTTTTTCAATTGCGTATTTCAGGAAGTTGTTGCTCTCTTTTAAGGCTTCTCTTTCTTTCCCCATTTATCTTCTAACTCTCTTTTGAGAACTTTTATGGTCTCTTCTGTGAGAACATCATGTAAAGAGGAGCAGTCTGATGCATGTTTGCTGTTTGGGGAGTCTCTTCAGGTTTGCTGATCTGCTCTTTTTCTGCATAGAAGCTGTCGATGGTTCTTTTCATCTTTTTATTCATGTTTAAACCTTTAGGGTATGTCTCTAGGCAAGGGGTTACCAGCTTCCTCTGCAGAGCAGGGAGATGTAAACGATTTCGAGGCTCAGGTTTTGGGCCTGCTTTGAGTGAGAGTCTTCCCTTCCTCCAACAGGAAGTGGATTCAGTACTGGCCTAGATATCAAAGTGCATTGTTGGGTTGTGTGGGTTAGTGATTGCCCTTGGCTAGAGACTAAGGGGTGAAAGTGTCACTGCCCCAGGCAATTACAATAAATAACAATAAAGCAATTAATCAATCAACAACCATTTATTAAGTCCCTACTATTTTTCCGGCATTGATAATCAGTGGAGACAGAAAGACCAAAATTAAATAAGCCCTTCCTTATAAGCAAGACAACTTGTACCCACATAACTATATGCAAATAAGCATATGTAAAAAATATATGAAATAAGTACATAATATTATACAGCCTCTTGTGGGACTGTGAGTATTAGCAGCTCACTGCAGACCACAGACCGCTGCAAACTCTGCCCAGCGTCTCTGCCTGATGCAAATCGGCCCTGTAGAACCTCTATGGCCCCAAGTCGAGCTCCCCACTGTGCAGATTGGAGGCTAACCCGGGCTGTGTCCTCCTGCTGTGCAGGATCACAGCTGCCCCAAGGAAAAGCCGGTACTGAGGGTTGGGGCTGTGCACTTGTGCTGAGATCTGTGCTTTCACTTTCGGTTTGAGGCTCTCCTCGGAACCTAATTTCTCTCCCCGTCTGGGCTGATCTCCCCCCTGACCCCGGAACCAACCTTTTTTTGGCGAGACTGCAGATTTTCTGCAGCCGGTGAGTTGTTCTACTTCTTATCTTTACGAATTGTAGCAGTCAAGACTATTTTTGAGGCTCAATATAATATTGATAAAGAGGGTAAGAGAAGAGCTTAGAAAGTCATGTGTGTCTTCTCTGCCATCTTGGCTCCGCCCCCCTATTTGGTGCTTTTAGATAACAATAAAGCAATTAATCAATCAACAACCATTTATTAAGTCCCTACTATTTTTCAGGCATTGATAATCAGTGGACCCACAAAGACCAAAATTAAATAAGCCCTTCCTTATAAGCAAGACAACTTGTACCCACATAACTATATGCAAATAAGCATATGTAAAAAATATATGAAATAAGTACATAATATTATACAGCAAAAAATAGAACAAAATTGTATAAGTTCTGTCTTATACTTATATATACATACCTACAAACATACATTCATTTATTCCTATGCAAATTACAAAACTATCACATACTGGACTCACTCAATATTATTTTGTGGCAAAATACATTTTATTTATTTAGTAATTTTAACATAGACTTATTTTCATATATTTATATGTGTACAAGTTATCTCCTCTTATAGACTACAAATGTCTCAAGAGAAGGGATTATTTTCTTTTTGTCTTTGCATTCCCATTGACTATTCCAATACTAGACACATAGTGGACACTTAATAAAGCCTTATTTGGTCGATTAAGACAAAATCAAGAAACAACTATAGATAGAATATTCGAATATAATCATTTGACACCATGCTGCCATATATATGTATATAAACATACTTGTGCATGTACATCACATACATATTTTTCACATATGCTATTTTTATTGTTCCTATATACAGATGCTTGCATCTCTTCAAATTAGGGGA
Organism: Sarcophilus harrisii; assembly: GCF_902635505.1. Lineage (NCBI taxonomy): Eukaryota > Metazoa > Chordata > Mammalia > Dasyuromorphia > Dasyuridae > Sarcophilus > Sarcophilus harrisii. The sequence continues at coordinate 154,337,223 of NC_045429.1, forward strand.
GATTTGCTTGTTAATAAAAGCTTAAGGGAAGAGGCTTCAGCTTTAGGAGGAGCTTGTTTTAAGGACAGGCATGCATCATTTCAAAATTTATCTAAGTATAAGACTTTGGTTAAGTCTAGAAGAGAAAATGCCCTAATTTTCAAAAATAGGAAGAAGCAAATAATTATTGGAAAGCAACCCAAAGCCAATACAAAGGAAATTCACATGGTGAATTCACATGGTAAATAGAGAGGGTCTAGAGTATTTTCCAAAGATGGTTTTTCCTTCTAAATCTTAAAATGTGCATATCACTTTCTCCTGCTATTCTGTTCAGTTGGCAAACCTGGCACAGCATTCTATTAACCTAAAGCATGTTGCTGTTTACTCAGAGCTTTATCAAACAGGATGGCTGCAGAGAGTAATCAAATCTTCAAATAGATTACATTATTTTGATACATAGTGTCACATTTCCTTACTGATTCTGATATATCAGTGACTTAAAGTTTCTTATCTTCAATTTTTTGGTTTATTAACTATAATTCACGGCCTCTTGAGACAGTGCAAGACACTTTTTTCTTTCTCACACCTAGCTTCTTTTCAAGCTGCATACTATGAATCTGTTTTTTTTCCTCTTCTATGGTCATACTCATGTTGAGAGTTTCTTCATTTTATAGTTGCTGAGATGATAAATGTAGGACTATTTGATTTTAAAATTCTCTAGCTTGACGTGGGACAAATCAGAACTCTTTTACTGCTTTATAAAAATCTGCAGGATTGTTTTTATACTTGAACATTAGTGATCTATCACTGAGGGAAAATATTATAATTGGATGGGATTGATCTTTTGTCTTTAAAAGAAAATGATCATATAATATCAAATAGCTCATAAGCATTGTCCTAAGATAAATCTATAAATATTTGAAAGACAACATTTAAAGAACATTACTACAGGATTCAAGAGGAACAAAATAAGAAGGATTATATTTTATTTAAATTGTTTCTCAAATAGTGAGAACTTAATAAATGCTTATTGTCTAGTTCAATGTGCATGCATTTACAAAAACATATGCTTAGTATATTATGACAGATATAGGAGTATCTATCTATATAGGACTATCTATATATCTATCTAATTAAATATCTATATCTTAAGAATATATATATATATATATATATATATATATATATATCATGATATAGATACTTCTATTCATGTATTTGCATATATTTTAGCATTATAATAATACTAACATTTAAATAACACTTTAAGCATTGCAAAGAAAGCTACCAAACACATACTCATTATTTGCTGACTAGACTACTTCAATAATCTTCCGACTCTTCTTTCTGTCTCCAATCTCTCCACTGTCTGTATTTTATATAAGTAACAAATTGAAAATAGTAAAACAGAGTGAGTCATTACTCATCAGCTCATAAAGCTTCATTGGCTCTCAAATGTCACTAGGATGAAAACTATGCTCTTCTAATGACTAGATAAATAAATAAGGAAGAAAGAAAGCAAACAGTATTTCACAGTCTTGTGTCTACCTAATTTTAAGACTAATTTCATGTTACTTTTTCTCATATGCTCTATATTCTGACCAAAACAATTTATCTGCTGTTCTTTGGATTTCTAGTGTCCATGTCTATATTTTTTTCATAGGCTTTCCTCAGCATAACTGGAATGCTCTCTAATTCTTACCTCTATCTTTTGGAATTCTTAACCCATTTAAGAGAAATTTCAGTTTCTATTTCTTAAGTAAGGACTTCTCCGAACCATGGACTTGTTAGTATTTGTCCCTTCAGTCCTCTAAAATTATATTTCCTTATTTGTAAATATGCTGTTTTCTCTGCTCCTTTCCCTCTACATATGCACATGTGCATAGATGCACAAAATAGGTACATTGTTATATGTCACATACATGCATATATCACAAATATAAAAACATATGTGTATGTATGAGTATATGTGTGTTTGGTGTATTTATACATTTGCCTTTATGTCCTCTGTGCATTACACACACACACACACACACATATGCATATATATGTATATCACATATATATGTATACATTATAAATAAACACATTCATGTATATTTCTATATTTGTCTTTGTATTCCTTTTGGATACCATTATTCTTATCATATAGTGCCAGTATGGAATTCAACATCCTCTTTTCATTCATCTCATATTTTAGTGATCCCTTAAGGATCATATCATAAACTCTGTATTCAATTATTTCTATGTATGCGACTTCCATATCTATATATCTAGAACCTGCTTCCATCATGATCTCCAAGATCATATCGTCATTTGTTATGAGGATATTTCAAACTGAATATCTCAAAGCATCATCAACTGATTATTTCTAAACAAAATGTATTGTTTTTCTATAAGATTTCATCTTTCTTTCAAACTTACCAATTTTTCTAAATGGAATCACTGTTCTTCAATGAGCACAAGTTGACAATCTTGAAGTCACTCTTGATTTCTCATCATGCTCCCTCCACATAAATATTGAATCTACTGTTGAAATTTGTTGATTCTCATGCATAATATTTTTGTCTTGTTCCCTATGTGCATACATGAAGTCAAGAATCTAATTGAATCCTTCCTCATTTTTTACTTGTAATTGATCTTCTTTCCTCTCCCCATTGCAATCCATCTTCCATTTAACTACCAATATGATTTTCTTAAAAGTAAAACTGACAATGTCACTCCATTATTTAGTAGATTTCATTTGCTCCTTATTAACTATAGTATCAAATGAAAAATCTTTTCTTTGGCTTTTAAAATTCATTAAGATTTGCTCTCATCTATCTTTCCAGAATAATTATATATTATTTCTCTTCAGATACTCTTCAGTCCAGTCAAATTGGCTTTCTTTTTGCTCTTTATATATATGTTATTTCATCTTGTTTTTGTGTTATTTTACCTATGGAATATACTTTCTATTTGCTTCTGCCTCTTGGATTCCCTAGTGTCTTTCAAAGAGCAGCAAATAATGTCAGTTTCTATAAATGTGTTCTCCTTTCTTCTCCTTGGCAGGGACTCCCTATTTCAGTTTAGTATATTTTTACTTACACCTTTTTTTTTTTAACATTCATATGAACTTAGCTTGATTCTCTATATGGAATGTAAACTCCTTGGGGGAAAAAGATGATTTCATTAGGGTTGCTTTAAAGTTCATTTTAGAGTCAGTATAAAGAAAATGGATAGCAGACTGGATTAAAAGTCAGAATTTTATAATATGCTATTTACAAGAAATACATTTAAAGCAGAGTGAGACATACAGGATGGAGGAAAAGTGCTGGAGCAGAATATATTATGCTTCAGGTTAAGTTAAAAAAAAAAAAAAAGCAGGGATAGCAATCCTGATCTCAGATCAAGTAAAAGCAAAGATAAATCTAATTAAAAGAGATAATGAAGTAAACTATATATTTATTAAAAGGTACTATAAGTAATGAAGCAATATCAAGACTAAACACAAATGTGCTAAAGGGTTTGTATCCAAATTCCCAGAGAAGTTAAGAGAGATGCAAGAAGAAAAAAACAGCATAACTTTACAAGTGGGGGATTTTAATCCTGCTCTCTCAGAATTAGATAAATTGAAGCACAAAATAAATAAGAAAGAATTTAAGGAACTAAACAGAATGTTACAAAAGGTAGGTATGTTAGATCTTTGGAGAAAATTGAATGAAGAGAGAAAGAACTATATTTTATTCTCAGAAATTCATGGAACCTATACAAAAATTGACCCTGTACTGGGGCATAAAAACCTTAAAATCAAATGCAGAAAGGCAAAAAATAAGTAAATACACTTTTTTTCAGATCATGGTGCAATAAAAATCATGCAATATAAGGCCAGAAGAAAACAGACCAAAAATTATTTGGAAATTAAATAATCTAATCTTAAAGAATGAATGGGAAAAACAACATATCATAGACACAATCAACAAGTTTATTCAAGAGAATTACAATAGCGAGACAACATACCAAAATTTTTCATATGTAGCCAAAGCTGTAATAAGGGAAAATTTTATATCTCCAGATGCTTACTTGCATAACATACAGAAAGGGAAGATCAATAAACTGGCCTTGCCAAAAAAAAAAAAAAAAAAGATAGCAAAAGAACACATTAAAAACCCTCAAATACAAAATTGGAAGTTCTAAAAATAAAAATTGAGATTAATAAAATTGAAAATAAGAAAACTATTGAATTAGTAATAATACTAACAATTTTATGAAAAAAAAACAACAAAATAAGTTAACCTTTAATTAATTTGATTAGAAAAAGGAAAGCAGAAAATTAATTGTTAGTCTCAAAAATGAAAAGGTAGAACTTTCCACCAATGAAGAGGAAATTAGAGCAATAATTAGTAGATTTTTTCCCAGTTATATGCCAATAAATTTGGAAATGGGAGAATATCTACAAGATTGCCTAAATAAACAGAAGGGGAAACGAATTATTTAAATATTTCCTGTAACATGCTCTCATAGGAGTTATTATTACCAGTCTCTCCTGATTCCTAGGCCCTCAGAGTACCTCTGGCCACTGACCTTTGTAGTGTCAACTAATTCTACCAACTCACCTCCTCTGAGGCCTTCAGAGGTCTCTGGCCACGATTTCTTTAATTGTAGTTTAATAACTGATAATGCGCTTAAAAACAGCCAGCCACGTGCAAACTTAAAGCCTTTATTATACCTACTCACATAATGCCCTGGCTTGTTAACTCCCTAGTGAACACCTGGTCCAAAGATCCACGTGTTCACTATCAACCTCCTTACCTCTCTTGGCTATCCATCCACTCGTGACTTGCTGCCCACAGTGGGCTTATAGAATGTCTGTGAGGTCACACACACAGCCAATCAGAAAGAGAGCTTTCTCCCATTAAGTAGCTATCTTAATATGGACAGGATCCCACCCAAGTGGCAGTCCTATACCCACAGAGATTACTTATGGGGCACTCAAATTTCCTATTGCACTGTGGCCACCCATTTAAAGGACCCTTACAATTTCCATCTTAGAAAAAGAAATAGAACAAGGTATTATCAACTCCCTAAGCAAAAATCTCCAGGGCCAGATGGATTTACATGCAAATTCTACCAAACATTTAAGGAACAATTAATTCTAATACTATATAAACTGTTTGAAAAAATAGGGAAAGATGGAATATACCAAATTCCTTTTATGACACAGATATGGTGCTGATAGCTAAACCAGCTAAGGTGAACACAGAGAAAGAAAATTATAGAATCATTTTCCTAATGCATATTCAAGCAAAAATCTTAAGTAAATTGAATGCAGGACTGGTTCAATAATAGGAAAAATATTAACATAACTGACTAGCAATAACCAAACTAACAAAAATTGTATGATTAATTCAATAGATGCAGAAAAAGCATTTGATAAACTCCTACATCTATGCCTATTAAAAAGACTAGATAATATAGGAATAAATAGACTTTTCCTTAAAATAGTCAGAAGCATTTATTTAAAGCCATCAGTAAGCATCATATGAATTGGGGAAAAACTGGACACATTCCCTATAAGATCAGGGGTGAAACAAGGTTGCCCACTATCACCATTACTATTCAGTATTGTATTAAAAATGCTAGCTTTGGCAATAAGAAGGAAAAAAGAGATTAAAGGAATTAGAGTACTTAATGAGGAAACCAAATTATCATTCTTTTCAAATATGTATGATGGTATACTTACAGAAACCTAGAGAATCAACTAAAAACTATTATAAATAATCTACAATTTTAGCAAAGTTGCAGGATACAAAACAAATCCACATAAATCATCAGCATTTTTATATATTACCAACAAAGCCCAGCAGCATGAGATACAAAAAGAAATTCCATTCAAAGTAATTGTTGAAACAATAAAATATTTGAGGATTAATCTACCAAGGGAAAGTCAGGAACTATATGAACACAACTATAAAATACTTTCCACACAAATAAAGTCCAGATTGGGAAAATATCAAGTGCTCATAGATAGGACTAGTGAATACAATATAAATGACAATACTACCTAAACTAATATACTTATTTAGTGCCATACTGATGATGTTCTAACAGCACCCAGAGAGTTGTGGGAATCCCCTTCTGGTTGGTGTAGGTCCTTCATGAAAGAATACACAAACCTGGAAAGTTTGAATGGCAAAAGGGAAGTTTTATTGGCACTACAGAAGTCAACTTTTCTATTAGACTGACTTTCTCAGTGGCAGAGAAATAAGAAAATGTTTTTCACTGAAAAGAGGGTCTCTTCACAATGGGCAGGAGTCCTGACAGTCATCTATGTCAAAGAGAGGTTCCTTGACAAGGCACAGTCCTGCACAGACATTCTGCAAAGAAATGAGTTTAAAATTGTGTTTTAATTGGAAATCAGAGGCTTAGCTTTCAAATGGAAAAGAAAGCCAAATTCCCTAGGCCTAGATGCTTATTAATATCAGACCCAGATCTCCAATTGAATAGAAATCATTTTGAAGGCTTCCTGAATGAGGATCTGGCTACCATTGGCGGGGAGAGGTGATTTTCCTTAGAAAAGGCCCAGTCAAATGATACCACCTAACTTGTCTGATGAGATATACTTCTCAAGAGGGCCTGAGACTCTATTTCCCCTTCTTTACAAATCAAAGGATACACAATTTGTGTTTTAATTTTACAGATCAAAAGAGGACAGAGTTTTTTACAAAGCTCACCCACATCAATACCAAACTCTGAAGAAATTATTTTACAGAACTAGAAGAAATAATAACAAAGTTCATCTGGAAGATGAAAGGTCAAGAATTTCAAAGAAACAAATGAAAAAAAAAAGTCAATGACTATGGCCTAGCTGTGCCAGACCTAAAACTGTATCATATCCAAAGAGAATTTAAAGGTAGGAAAGGGATCCACATGTACAAAAATGTTTGTGTAGTCCTTTTTGTAGTGGCAAGAAGCTAGAAACTGAGTGTATGATGTCATTTGGAGAATGGCTCAATAAGTTTTGGTACATGAAGGTTATGGAATATTATTGTTCTATAAGAAATGATCAGGAAGATGATTTTAGAGAGGCCTGGAGAGACTTAATAAACTGATGCTAAGTGAAATGAGCAGAAGCAGGAGATCATTGTTCATAACATCAATATTATATGACCATCAATTCTGATGAACAAGGCTCTTTCCAACAATGAGATGTTTAATGCCAGTTCCCATGATCTTATGATGAAGAGAACCATCTACACTCAGGGTGAGGACTGTGGGAACTGAATGTGGATCACAACATAATATTCTCACTCTTTTCATTATTGTTTGCTTGCATTTTGTTTTTTTTACTCATTTTCTTTCCTTTTTGATCTCATTTTTCTTGTGCAGCAAGAGAATTGTATAAATATGTTTACACATATTGGATTTAACATATATATTTTATACATGTATAAAAACAAATAAGGAGAGAGGGATAGGTAAATGGGGAAGCCCATGGTAGGGGAAGAAGACAAGGGAGGAGTCCTAGGGTGAAGAGAGCTTAAGTAATAGTAAGCCATATTAAAAAGCAGAATTTAATGAGTCAGAAGGGATAGGTTGTAAAGTATGTATTTGTGTGAGTGTGTGCATGTATGTATATATGTACTTATGTATACATAAATATATCTTTTTTTTTAACTGTAGCTTGCTTGGGGATGCTGGGATGAAAGTGAGATAAGTGCATTTCTATGTGTGTGTGTATGTATATGTATATATATATGTGTGTGTGTGTGTGTGTGTGTGTGTGTGTGTGTATATATATATATATATATATATATATATCATCCTTTCTTAACTATAGGTTAAGGAAGTAGGTAAGGTAGGAAAATATGAAAGGAGAAAAAATAAAGTAAAAAAAAAACATGCATCAGAGAACAATAGAACAATTTACAAGGAAGTAAAAAAGAGACAGACACTCATGAATATAATTCTTCATATATATATATTATATATATATGCTTTCTTAAATTTATATTTATTATATGTTTTGAATTTTCCCTGATGTTCTGCTGAGCACATTATAATGTTCTCTTTTCTTTTGTTCATTTTATTTTTTATTGCTTTTCTGTTTTTCTTTTTTTTAATAAAATAAATTTGGAAAAAATAATAAATAAAACTATGAATGAATGAATAAATGGAATTATTAGGGGAAAGAAAAAGAAGTGAACACACCATATGTTGAATTACATTGTTTTCATAGTTCTTTTTCTGAATGCTGATAGTATTTTCTGTCCAAAGTCTATTTGAATTGCTTTGGATCAACAGAGAAGAATCATATCCCTTATAGTTGTTCATCACAAATTCTTACTCTAATTGTGTCCAATGTATTTCTGGTTCTTCTTGTTTTGCAGTGCCTTGTTTCCTTTTCTGTTAATGTGAGAAATTTATATTTTTGTAAATCATTATCCATTTCAGTTAGATTTTCATATTTGCTACCATACAGTTGGGCAAAAATTACTCTAATTATTGGTTTTATTTCTTTTTCGCTGATGATAACTTCATCCTTTTCATTTTTAATATTGGTAATTTGTTTTTTTCTTTCCTTTTTCTAGTCAAATTAACTAAAGGTTTATCTATTTTGCTGATTTTCTTCATGAAACCAACTCTTAGTTAAATTAATTAGTTCAATATGTTTCTTAATTTCAGTTTTTAAAATCTCTCCTTTGAGTTTCAGAATTCTAATTTGGTATTTAATTGGACATTTTTAATTTGTTCTTTTTCTAGCTTTTATAGTTGCATGCCCAATTCATTTACATGATCTCCCCTTTCTCCATTTAATTCATGTAGCTATTCAGAGATATAAAATTTCCCTTAGATCTGCTTTGACTGAGTCCCATAGGTTTGGGTATTTTTTCTCGTTATTGTCATTTTCTTGGATGAAATTTTGGATTGTTTCTTTGATTTGTTGTCTGACCACTCATTCTTTAGAATTACATTGTTTAAATTCAATTAGTTTTCTAGCTTCCCTTTGTCTTCTTTATTGAATATAATTTTATTGCATGCTGATCTGAAAAAGAAACATTTACTATTTCTGCCTTTCTACATTTGCTTGTGAGGTTTTTGTGTCCTAAAACATGACCAATTTTTGTGTAGATGCCATGCACCACCAAGAAAAAAAGTTCTGTTCCTATTCAATTTTCTCCAAAGGATTTTCATATCTAGAATTTCTAGGATTCTATTAACTTCCCTACTTTTCCCCCTTATTTTGTGATTAGATTTCTCTGATTCTGAGAGGAAAAGATTCAGGTCATCCACTAATACAATTTTCCTGCCTGTTTCTTCCTGTAACTGGCTGAATATCTTCTCCAGGAATTTTTGTGCTCTTTCATTTGGTGCACATTTGGTGACATTTAATATAATTACTACTTCATTGTTTACAGTATCCTTTATAAGATGTATTTTCCTTCCTTAACTTTTAAATGAATTTATTTTTACTTTCTTTTCATCTGAGATTAGAATTGCTACCCCTCTCTCTTTTTGTTTTTGATTCAACTGAAGCATAATAAGTTCTGCTACAACCTTTTACCTCTGTATGCATCTGTGTCTCTGTGTCAATTGTGTTTTTTGCTAACAACATGTTTTAACATTCCATTTTTTATCCACTCTGTTATTTGCTTCTGTTTTAAGGAGAGTTCATGACATTCACATTCATAGTTATAATTAAAACCTCTGTGTTTACTTCCATTCTATTTTTCCTCTTTGTATACTTTTTTTTCTTTCTACCCTATCCTTAATAGTGTTCTTTTTTAAAATCCCACGACATCTACTACCTTATTTTCTAACACCCCTCCCTCTTGCCTACTCCTTTCTTTATTGTTTCTGCTCTCCTTCTATCCTTTTCCTCCCTCTTTTTCCTCCTACTTTTTAACAGGATTAAATACATTTCTATACCCAACTGGATAATTTATTCCCTTTTTGAGCCAAAACTGATGACAAAAAGCTTCAGACAATGCATATCCTGCTCCCTTCTTTCCCTGGACTGTAATAGATATTTTGTACCTTCTCATGTGATCTCATTTGTCCCGTTATTCTCCCCTTTCTTCTCCCTTTCTTCTTTATTTCCATCCTTTAATGCTTTTTCTTTGATATGATCCCATCAGATTCCATTCAAAACCATAACCTTCATAGGATGTTATTCTTGAGTGAAATTCATTTCCCTTTACTTCATTTGTATATCAAATATTAATCTTTTGCTTTAATGTGTCTTCAAAGAACAGTACTGCATAATTTGAATTAGCATTGCTCAATACATGGATAGTCTTCTTTTGATAGCTCACCAAACTCTTTCTTGCGCTCTGAAGCTTTAAATCTTAAAAAGTATATATCTTCTTCAATTACATTAAGAGCTTCTTCACGATGGTATGTTGTAGAATCTATCAATCTGTATTTTCCCCCTCCTATTGAAATACTTCCATGTATTTGGATTTGGATTGTATTTCATTTTGTTTTGTATTGAAGATTAATGATTGTTTTCTTGATAATGATGTCTTTCTAAAAGGTAAACTATTTTGGTTGTTGGAAATCTTAATTGTTCTATATTTCCCCCCTAACTTTTGGCTTTAATAAAATATTTCTTTGTGGCAAATCACATTATTCAGTATGCTTCCACAATTATTTTTCTATATACTACTCTAAGAATAACCATATTCTGATCTAAATCATTAATTATTTTTCTTTCCCCCCAAATCTATGAATATTAAATTATGTTCTTTTGCTATTCTTTTTCTCCCAGAAATAGTATTTTATCTGATATTTACAACAGCTCTGTGAAATAAATGCCATTTTATATCCATTTTATTTTAGTAATATTTTCCCAATTATGTGTCAATTTTTAGCTTTTACTTTTATAACATTTTGAGTCCCAAATACCTCTCTGTCCCTCTCTCTTCCAACAATTGTAAGCAATATGATATAGGTTTTACATATGCTGTCACTTAAAACATTTCCATATTAAATGTTGCACTTGTTAAAGAAAAAACAGATCAAAAGGGGGACATGATAAAGAATAAATTAACTGTAAAATTTTTGCTACAATCTGCATTCAGTGCATTCCATATTTATCAAGATGTACAAGAAAAATTAGATCAAGAGGAAAAAAAACGAGAAAAAAGTATACAAATAAACCAACAAAAGGTGAAAATGCTGTGCTTTATTACACATTCTGTGTACATAATTCTCCCTCTGGATGTGAATAGCATTGTCTATCCTAAGTCAATTAGAATTTTCTTAGATTAAATTACTAATGAGAAGGGCCCAGTGCATCAAGTTGATTATTACATAATCTTGATGTCAACATGTACAATGTTCCCTTGGTTCTGTACATTTCACTCCACATGAGTTCATATAAGTCTTTCAAGGCTTTTTTCTGAAGTCAGCTGGTTTAGCTATTCTCTTATCATTTTTTGAAGCTTTTTAATCTTCCTAGGCTTTGTTATTCCAATTATTTTTGAACATGTAGTTATGGTTATTGCAGCATTTTTTTCCTTCTAAACTGAAGATCTTAAAGTTGTCACTATTTTGGAACTCTTTGGCAATCTGGTGTAAATTTCTGATTCCTTCTCAGTATAATGTTTTTACATGCATAAAAAATCCTATAGGTTTATAAAATATACCAACAATATTGAAATACAATTATTCAATTTTTGGAAATAATGAATAATAAACACAATAAACACAAGTTAATAGACCTCACTTTGTTTCACTATTCTAAAAAATTCTCTTTTTAATCCTTTATGCCATCAATATTTCTCAATTGTATTAGAAAGCAATTTTGCATAATCTTTCTAAATTTTGTACTGATCTTTCTTTAAGGTATTCTTAGTGGATTTTTTAATATTCTATTTTTATTATCCTCTTACTTTACTTGTTTTTTAGTTTTTTAATATGAAGAAGTGAAGTTAGGGTTAGCCAAGAAAAAATGTCAAAATTATCTATATAAAATAATTATAAAAATTATTGTGTATAAAATGTCATTGGTAAAAATAAAACAATGAGGCATGAAGATTTTCACAGATTTTTTTTCCAAAGCAGACTATATATTTATGCTCATATAATAATGATCTTCAAAAGTAAATGGCAAACTAATCCAGTGTCTTTGCTGAGAAAACCCCAAGAAAAGTCACAAAGAGTCAGATACAATGGAAATGAATGAACAAGTTAATTCAAAAAAGCAAAAACCAATGAACCTGAAATGTTTTTGGTTTGCCAATTACAAAAAACATTTCATTTGTTAGAACAAAACATTTTACTGTTAGAAATATCTGTAGTTTTACAAAAATAATTGTCTCATTTATATGTTAAGATAACAGAATTATTTGGTTAATATAACAATGGAGATATTTGATTATCAATTTAGCTATAGAGATTTATCGGTATTTCTCAGTTTCACAAAAGATGTCCTCCATAAAATTCAAATAGAGAAAGAATTCGATATAGATGATGATATTTGCCAAATGATCCCTATTTCTGGATAATATTGTTTTGGGTTCCTAAGTACTACAGGGCCACCTCAATGATATTTACAACCACTGAAGATGATCAGCTTAGCATTATACCCAGGAAATAATACACAGATGAAGATTATTCCTCAAATTATTCCATATCTTGCTTGCATATCTTTTTGAATTATTATACAAATCTTGGATGGGCATTACAGAGAGTGAGTTAGGGCCAAAATTAAACAGAATGAGAAAATGAGTCTTGCATTTGAGAAATTCCAGTGGCTTTTCAATGATTTTAAATATCATTTCAAAAATTAGAGATTAAAATGTTGCAAAATCCTTTTTTTTTTGGCAAGAGTAGTGATTCTACATGCTTATAAATCATGTAATACTTATAAAGATGAATAAATAAAATTGACCACCTCCCAAAATTTGAGAGATAAAACAACTAATGACAATAATCCAGAACATATTAACAATAATTACATGCAAACTATAACTCAAAACATAGTACCAAAAGTACATATGATCCCAAATGGAAGTTGGCTGTGAGGAAATATAATGCTCCTCTAGTATAAAGGACATTGTGCATAAAACTTTTCTTGAGTGAACACAACAAAGATTCACCTTATATAAGAAAAATTGGAAAGGATTCACACTGGTTGAGAGGGTACTCACACTGATAAAATCACAGATCCACAAAATGTTTTAAGACCATGTATTACATAATATAAATTATTAATGAGATATGTTAAGTAGTATTGGGTAGATACTTGGTCTTAAAGCAAGAGAAATATATTGCTCTTATATATTCTGGTTCTGTGCTAAAAATAATCAGTAAATATTTAGAAACCCCCCCCCCAGATAACTTTCTAAAACTATTAAACTGTGAAAAGTTACTGTTTGAAGAAGTTTCCAGTTACTTATACCAGTGAAACCATAGGCTCAAACCTTTCCACACTCAAAATAAAATAATCTAAAATCCTTATCAGATGATCACTAAAATATTTAGGGCTGAATTTATTTTTGTGGTAGAATTTATTGTTATTGTTGTAAAATGAGAACTTAGAGAGAGAGCTCTACCTCCTTATCACCAGAATCTTTCCCCAACCACTTCATTAAAGAAAAAAATAATAATAAGAATGTAGAGGAAATGAGAATAGTAAGGTCTTTGACAAGATCTGACTCTGTTACACTTCACAGTCTTTACTCCTCACTGCTTCTAAATATGAATACCCACAAAGCACATGTGCACTTGGACACATACCCACAGCCCAATTTGTTTCTTTTCAACCATATTTTCTGCTTTCCAAGAATCATATGGTCCTTCCCAGAAACCTTGACTCCAGTCCTAGAATTATATAATTCTTAAAACCATTCAGAGGTCACCTCTAATTGGCAAGTGTGCTGCTTTATCATACCAGATCTAGTTCTTTACCTTCAATTCCTTCATTTCTATACCATGCCCCAGGGCTAGTGTTGGCTTCTCCCCCATTAGAATATATACTTTGTAAGGGAAAACCTATCAGGAGTATAATGATGGGCAAATAGCAAGCACTTAATATATAATCTCTATCAGTTTGTCTCTATCTGTCATAGTGATTTGGAAGTAATAATTTTACATAACTTTAAAAAAACTTTAAAAAATAAGTGTTCTAATATTAAATTTATTTTTTAAATAACAAGTACTTTTCCTCTCATTTCTCTCACTGAAAAAAGTCATAAGGAAATTTTGCATAAACATGCAATCAAAATTAATTCACATATAGGTCATGTCAAAAATATATGGAGTTACATAGTATACATATTTGTATACCCAGGACTTAGTGAAATGCAGTTCAAATAATAGGTATTTTTAATGGAGGAAAACTGAAAATCACTGAACATTAATTATGAATCTATGATGTTTTAAAATTTATCCACTCTAGTTTTAAAAATGAGAATGAACATAAAAAAGAAAACATTGTTTCATAAAGAATGTTGTCATTAAAATTATTCTTTTTGACATCAAAATATTTTTCCCCTTAAGCAGAGGATCAATCAGGTGAAATAACTTGGAGCTTAATTTGTAATAATAGTGGTATCAATTATTACAAAGATAGCATTTGGCTTTCATACAAATCTCTTAGACATAGTTAGACATGATAGTATTAGTTCTATTTTACATAGGCACATTGTGGTATGGACATATTTAGATATTATCCCCATTTTTCTAATGTGTAGAAACTGAGGCTTAACTAGATCAAATGACTAGTCCAAGATTGTACAGTTAGTAAAGTGTCAGAGTCAGGAATCAAACACACCAGTGTTTGTTTTTCCACTTCACCACAATAATAATGCTTGGCCCTTTCTTCCTCCTACCATTATCCTCTAAAATGCAGACTTTGGGGAGGAGCATGTGGAGTAAAAGATTTGAATATAGAGTATATTAAGTGAGAAAAGTCTCTTGAAAATACGTGCTTCTCCTCTTCCTCCAGTATAATTCTTCAAACTCCATGAATATTATATGTCGGGTATGAAAAAAAATCACAGTTGTGAATTCAAGAAATATTGAATATTCCAGCTGGCAGAGTTTTCTAATATGCCATGAAGCCAGAGAGTTTCCTTGGCATGGCATATTAGCTCCTCTTCAAAAAGAGGTTTAAGATTGGCTCTTTTTATAAGCCTTGGCTACAAGCTGGGGGTTGCTCTCCAAGGGGCTGGGTACAGCTTGAGTTGAATTTGAATACAATTGAATGATTCTCTTTAATTCAAAAAGAAGCTTAATCAGTAGTGAGTGTTATCAATGGGGGTGGTGCCCTTCTCTTAGGATCTTTTACAGAGGCCAGGATTCAAAGAGAATCTGTCCTTCAAGGAGTTTTAAAGAATTTCGGGGCTCCCTTCAAGAGAAGAGATGTTGGTTAATGTTGCATCAGGCTAAGCTCCAAGGTTTGACTTTTCTAAGTTGTGCTGTCTTCTAACTCTTCCTCATGTGGGCTTGCTGCTTCATCTAGGCTGGCTTATCATGTGTATGCTAATGAGTGAGCAATTGGTGAAGATGTTTGGCTCCTGCTCAAAAACAGTTGCTTCCCCAGATGATAAGGGACTGAAATAGAAGCAAAAATAGTTGTCTAAACACTATTACTTTCAGGGCTTCATTTTTGTTGGAGGCATTTGGTCAGCAATTATTGCTGTTGGTGATAAGAAAGGTGCATCTACTTCCCTACCATTTTTTTCTTTCCTTTATGACAAATAAAAAGAATAGAGAAGGTTAGATATATTGACATTATCTGATGCAATTGAAGTAAGCTGAGACAAGAAAACAATATACATGATGACTATAGCAATACAAATGGAAATAATGACCACAAAACAATCAAAAATGTAAAAATAGTAAAGGTGTAAAGAATAAGGTTGGCCCCAATGAAGATATATGAAGAGAATATAAATAAAAGCTATGATGCACATTTGAAAATCATAATCTTGTTTGTAAATCTGTACAATTAACAAACTGAAGATTGGGATCCATTTCCTGCTTCTACTCACAATTGGTTCCTAGATTCTCCTCTGCCTAAGACCTGGTCATCACGCATATTAGATTCTTGCCAAAGATGTTCAAGCACACAGGTGTTTATATACTACTAGGAGAGATATAATAAAATTATTTAATTGAATAAAAGGTTTGAGACAACAGTGTATTTTCCCCTTGCAACAACTTAATTTGAAGGAACAATGATTTAGAAAAAAATATTCATCCTTGCATACACCAAGTTAGAGGTATAGTATTTTGCACATAGACACTAAATAAATTCCAGTTGAAGTACTTATTTAATATACATATATCACAGCTTGTCTTCCTTTGCACTTTCAACAGATAGATCTGATTTGCTTCTAAAATACGTGCCTGTCCTAGTTAATCATTTTCTTTCTTTTCTATTAACATTTGTTTATTTTCAGGCACATTGGTCCCTGTGAAAATTATATATATATATATATATATATATATATATATATATATTTTTTTTTTTTTTTTTCTTTTTACAATTCAAGCAACGTTGTGGATGCTTAGAAAGATAAAATTTCTGGAAACAATAGCTTTGAAGTGGGTCCTCTGATGCTAACTAACTTTAAAGTAAAAAGGAATAGAGAATGTAGAGGAAAAGCTTGACCCAATCAGTTTGATTTGCTTTAGACTTTTAAGATAATTTCTTGATGAAACAGAAAGCACTCCTGCAGCATAATACAATTCCAAAAACGTGCTGGAAAATGTTCCCTACACATCAGAGACAAGTCAAAATATTCTTATAGTTCACAGGTATCATGTGACTAATCTGAAGGGAGAATTTTTAAAAGGGAATTTGGTTCAAGAGAGACAAACTAGTCTCAAAGTAGGCAAGAACATAAAACTATTTAATATTTTTAAGTGCATTTTTACTTTTCTTCAGTTTTTTGTGAATATCTAATGACTAACCCAAAATAGATTCTTGGTTTGCTTTTTATTTATTTATTTTTTAGTAACAAGAACCTACAAGGGAGATAAAAAATGCATAGTATAGGACAGCAGAATCATATTGTCAGCAACTTAAATTTTGTATACTTGTGCCGAAGGTATCCAATTTTTCCTTTGAAAAGTCTTACTGATATTTTTCTTTTAAAAAAGTGATATTAGTTCCTAATACTTTTCCCAAAAGATTACTGTCTAGAAACAAAAGAAAGTTAAGAAAAGAAAGCATTGAGTGTGTCTGATAAAATATATATAATCCTACATCCATATTTTGCTCCCTACACAATTTTTTAGAATTGTTTTGCTTTTCCCATTATTAGTCTTCTGAAATCACAATTGTTAATCAAAGGTATCTATATTTGTTCTGTAAACTAATTACTTGATTAAAACACTTGAAAGATACTTTCTATGAAGTTTGTTTACATTAAGTCTGGAAATATAGTGATCTATTTCTAACAAATGTATGCAAAACCATAATGGGCTTAATTTGCTAAAGAAATAATGATGAGACAGTTTGCAGATGGGATTTCTGATCATTAAGTATCACATTGCCATTAAAAAAAGAAAATAGATGCCTCCAAATAATGTTAGTAGATAATGCATAATTCACAGACACCTCCATTAAATATAGATATTCCGTTACTCAATTTCAATGTTCAATTTCCCCAAGTGTGTTTATTTTCATAATTAATTCAACTCACCCTGGTACATTTACAGTGTGGTTTGCTGAGAATTAGAGCCACAAATTTTGTCTCTGATTGTTTAAGTCCTGGGAAATCACATCAGTTTAACTACCTCAACCCTGCCCTGGGAAGAATGCACTGGGATGGTTGTACTCTCTGGGCTGCCCAATATGCCAAGAACAGAGCAACCTTTTCTGTGATATCAGTGAGAGGCTGCTAAAAGGTGCTACAGAGCCCCAATTGGGTAAGGGAATGAGTTACAAGGTGATTAGCATAGGCTTGAAAAGCATATGCTCCACAAGTCTGTTTTATGACAGGTGCTATAAAGAGACACTTTAGAGATTTTCATTGAGGGACTGCTATTCAGGTTATGCAAGTTCTTAAGAACTGACCCTGTCAAGAAAAGACATTTTTAAGATATTATAACTTATTTTTCTAAAACCATACACATTTTTCATTGATATGGTTCTTAATGAAGGATAGAATCTCAGAAAGTCTGTGTGCAATATTAATTTACTATGATAAGAAAAGAACAAAACAAAACAAGCCCTTTTCAAATCTTTGTTGCTCTTACATATGATGTGCATGACTTTTAAAGAGATGCTATTAGAAGACGGCAACCTGAATCTCTCAATCAGGCAACTGACTCCTGCCACAAGAAAAAATCAGTCTTCAGAATGAAAGTGTTTGAAATGACATATCCCTGGAATTACAAAAACAAAAAACAAACCATCCTCCAATTGCTTAATACTCTACCTTCTATGACATATTGTCAGAGGGAAGTTAATGCAATGGATAGAGTGCTGGAGTCAGGAAGCAATGTGTTCAAATTTATTCTCAGGCACTAGATTGTGATATTAGGCTAGTTACTTAAATTTTTTTTTTTGCCTCAGTTGTTCTCATTGATAAAATGAGCTGAAGAAGGAAATGGCAAAGTACTTCAGAATCTTTGCTAAGAATACCTCAAATGAGTTCAAAAAGAGTCAAATACGAAATTTCATATGACATTTTTAGGGAGGAGAGGAAGGCAACCAGGACAGATACTATTTTTTTTTTCAATTATATCCATATATTTATTAAAATCAAATCTGGTACCAGAAAGTCTGAGTTTAATTTTTTTCTCTGATAGCTGCAACTTGCATAGCCTTGGGCTGATGCCTTAACCATGCTGGGTCCCAGACTGCTCTCTAAAACTGAATGTTGATCCCTTATATTTTCCTTACATATACAATCAACTGTTGAGTCTTGCCAATGTTACTTTTCCAACATTCTTTATATTTGTCCCCTTTTTCCCTACTTGCATGACTACAACACGACTTCAGGCTTATATAACTTTTCACCTTGCTTATTACAGTAGTTCTCTAATTGATGTTTCTCTCTAGAGTCTATCTCTCCAATTCATGGAAAGTGCTTTTTTCCTAAAGCTCAGGGCTAAATATGTAACACTCTATTCAATAAAATCAGGTGATTTCTTATTGACTTTAGGAGAAAATTCTCTCTTCATATATGTATGTGTACAAACACACACATATGTATATGCATACATTTATATACATGTGGCTTGTATACATATATATACTGTGTGCATGCATATACACACATACATGTATATTCATAGATACATATTCTATATATACATATATGTAAACTATGTAATTTTATGTAGTTATGTAAGTGACATCTATCCCAATAGAGTAAAGATCTGGAGGTCAATGACTGTTTCTATTTTGTCTTTTTATTCCCTGCTCCCTAGACTTTAATTTATATAAATTGATGAACATTTATTAAACACCTACTATTTATCAGTTATTACATTAACTTTTGGGGATACAAAGAAAGACAAAAGATGGTTCCCACTCTTAAAGCGTTCATGATGTAAAGGGTTTGGAAAATTCTAAGAAATTAGTAGCAAGAATTTTGTAACTTTTTGTTCCAACATCTCAGTAAAAGTAATTGATTTCAGACTGTATTTACTTTTTTCATAACATGAAATGGTTCCATAAATAATATACAGCAAATAAACAATTTAATGCCAAAACATTTTTAACCTGAATCTTAAGCTTCCACTCTTTCAGATGATGGTATGACCACATTATACTGTATTTACTACTGTAAATTATTCTGCCTTGGTTACTTCCTGAAAATTAAGGGAAAGGTTACTAGTGCTTTAGTCACTCTTGTTAACTCATCTCTCCTATACTTCCCAAGATCTCAGGAGGCTCAGGAAACAGACATTATTGATACATTATTTCAAACTGCTATATTCTTCAGTGTTTTCAATGCCATCCAAAAACGCTGAAAAAAACAATATCAGAGGTGATTTTGGAGACTTCTCCAGTCTTGGAATCTTTTTCTAGTATACAAAATATTACATAAGTAGGTACTTCCGTAGATGTTTCAACTGTTTCTATTACCACACATCTCAATAAAAGCAAATTTATCTCATGCATAGTGCAATTAATATCCTTTGAAATTCTTTGCATTTTTAAGGGTACAAAAAGGAGGAAACTATGGGAAAATACTTCAATATAAAATAACATAACAACTATATGGGCATATACTTTAAATTTCTTAAGTATATGATTGAGGCTAATGGGAAACAGGCTGAATATGCAAACATGTAACTGTTTAAATATACCATTATATTATCAAGCATGTGTCACAGATTGGCTCTGTTAAGACTAGTCTAACCATCTGTAGTTTGGGAGCTCATCCTGACTCCTGGAAGTGCATTCTGCTAATGTGCTGCATGAGAAGAGCTCTAATTAATCATTAAGTGGCCTCACATCATGCAGTGCTATGGCTTCTGTTTCCAATCAACTAGATCTTTGGAGAACAGGTTGAGAATAGCAGTGATGGCAGTAGCTGTAGCAACAGCAGCAACTGGAAACATGAAACACTAGGCAAAGTGTCGATTACCATTAGCTTTGAGGGCACTGTGCTTTGGAACCATTACTTCCACTGTTTAATAAACAGACCTCTAGTATCTCTTTACTTATCAGGGTCATTTGGGCAGTTTGCCAGGAGTGGAATCTAATTTGCACCAACCAGAGTTGATTCTGTCTCTATTTGTAGAGGTGTGATCTATGGAGACTTTCTAGCTTGGATCGTGATTAAAAAATAATCTTATTGTGGGATCTGTCTTTCTGATGGTCTCAGCTTTGCATTATAAGAATATCTGCAGGTCGTAATCCAAGATTACAGAGGCTACATCCCAACTACTTCATATAATATCCATTTTTCACACATATTTACTTAACAATATTGCTCCATTTTCAAAATTTATAAAAAGAATACCATTTTCGCATTTCCCAGGGAATGACTTTGTATACTAACAAATAAATGTCATCATCTTTTCTTTTGAAATAGATAAATAAATATAGAAGCAAAGAGCAAGTGAAAAAAGAGGAGAGATAGATAGATGGGCACACAGAGAGAAAGGAGACAGAGAAAGACATAAAAGGACAGAAATATGATGTCATACATATATGTGTGTATGTGTGTGTGTGTGTGTGTATGCAAACACACAGAATTTTATTTCAACTCTGCAGAACTTTTCATATCATAATGGACACAACCTCACTTTGAGAGATGCCTGACTTTCCATATAATTGTCTCATGGGGAAAATTTATGAACACCTCTAAGTATCTTAACATCAAATTCCCATGCAAACAGGAGTCCACAAAATAACAGAAAGAATCTTTTCTGATCCCTCTAAGTGTTAGTATCCTCTTGCGTTCCCAATTATATTATGTTTGTCTCTTTAAATGCTCATCTGCCTTCTGATCTTTCCAGGTAGGAATATCTACACTCTTTGATTTCTTAATAAATTCCTTCACATATAGGAATAGGCACTAATTCTGTGGTTTCATTGATATAAGGTACTTATGAATGAAGAATCTCTCATGACCAACAGAAATTGGCATCCCTCAACTTATAGTATTAATGGGTTGAACAATGGTATCAAACTCAAATAGAAATGAGACTATTAATTCATAGAAAAATCTTTGCAGGTTGCATGTTGACTTAGTTTTAAAGGAAGGTTACTTTTTAATTTATTTAAATTAATTAATTTAAAATGTTACTTTTAATTTAAAATATTTCTCAATTATAATGTGGTTCAGGCCTGATAGTGTCAGGCCTCACAAGGCATAGGTTACATATTTAGCACTTTTGTTTTACAATACTCATATTTTAAGTGACTTGGCCAAAAATATACAGTTATTATTTGTCAAGGGCCTGAGTCCAGATCTACCAGAGTAGATAATTATTTAACATTTGTGGATATTAAATAAATGAAAAATGAAAGATAAACCTCATTGAATAACACTCTTTCAAAGATATAAAAAATTCTCAATCAAATAGTTATGAATTGTTAGATATATCTATACCTGCAACCAAAATATAATACCAGTCTGTTCATGTTTATTATTTTTTTTTGAAAGAAGATATCAAGGAGGTAGGGCTTGGCTGTGAAAAATCATTTGTCTCACTTTCTTGTTCAGAGTCATCTAGGTCCTGTGGCAAGATATAGATCCAGATGACTAGAAATAGCCTCATATGCAGTGAGGATTACTTCTGGGGATGGAGGAAAGAGGGCAGAGTAAAGCCAAGAAACTGCTCAATCTTTCCCAGTTTCCCTTAAAAATTACATGAAACAAAGCATTTAAACACAGTCTGATGAAATGAAACAACTTTTCATCTACAGATAAACTGGAAAAACTTCAAGAAAGTTCAGTCTAGCTGGGGTGAAAAAGGTGTTCAGGGCAGTTTAGACATACTCTGGGAAAGCCAGTGAGAGTGTCTTAATCATAGCAAATCAGGAACTAAGACCCTTAGCCCTGGTTCAATAGAAGAGCAGATCAGTGGGGCAGCTCAGAAGGCAAACTCTGGAAAACGAGGCTGTTTCCTAAAAAGGGCAGGCAGAGCTAGCTCTGCAAACACATAAGACCCTGTGCTCAAAGCCAATATTCAAAGCTGCATAGTTAAAGTTGGGGCAGAACCTACTTTATCCCAGTAGCAGAGCTCAACCATAAAAGTTTAAAAAAAAAAAAAAAAAAAAAAAGGAGGAAATACCAAAAGAAAAGCAGAGAAAATGAGCAGGAAACATAAAAGATCTGCTACTATGGTGACAAGAAAGACCAAAACACAAACTCAGATGAGCATAAAATATCCAAAGAGGAAATCTCAGAGAGTGATATGAATTGGTCACAAGCACAAAGAAGTTTCTTGAAAGTGCTCATAAAAGACTTCAAAGGGGAAATAAGAGAAGTAGAAGAAAAAATAAGAAAATAAAGGAATAAATAAGAAAGAGTAAACAGCTTGGAAAATGAAGGAAAAAAAAATTGACTGAAGGATACAATTCCTTTAAAAAATGCAATTGACCAAAGGTAAAAAAAAGGATTCACTGAAAAAATACCATCTTCAAAAGTAGAATTAAATAAATGCATACATTTGATACAAAAAGCTAACTTTTTAAAAGAAGAGATACAAGAGCTAACTGAAAAAAGCCACACATTAAAAACTTCAACAGGGCAATGGAAGCTAATGGTTCTATAAGACAACAAGAATCAAACAAACTAAAAAGAATGAAAAAATGGAAGAAAATGTGAAATATCTTATTGGCAAAACAGCTGACCTAGAAAACTGATCCAGAAGAGACAATTTAAAAATTATTAGCCTACCTAAAGGCCATGACCTAAAAAAGAGCCTGGATAGCATTCTTCAAGAAATCATAAGGAAAACTATCCCAATAATCTAGAAAGAGAGGGGGAAATACTCATTGAAAGAATCCAACAGTTGCTTTCAGAAAAACATCCAGTGAGGAAAAGCCCAAGGTATACTGTTACTAAACTCCAGAATTACAATCTCAAGGGAAAAAAAATCTTGCAAGCTGCCAGATAAAAACAATTTAAATATCAAGGAGTAATAGGATTATCCCGGATCTTGCAGCTTCTACAATAAAGGATTAGAGGGCCTGGAGTCCCATGTTAGAGGGCTTGGAATCCCATATTCCAGAAATACAAAGAACCTAGGGTTAAAACAAAGAATTAACTATTCAGCTAGGCTCAGCATCATCTTTCAGGGTATGTAATGGATCTTCAGTAAAGTAAGAGAATTTCAGTCATTTCTATTGAAAAAACACAACTGAGCAGAACATTCAATCTACAAACACAGGACTCAAAAGAAGCATAGAAAGGTAAGCAGGGGAAATTACACATTATTTAAAGGTTAGACAGTTTACATCCCTAGATGGGAAATCTTCAGGGTCAGATGGATTCACAAGTGAATTCTATGAAACATAGTTGCATAGTTGCAAAATATAAAATAAACCCACACAAATCATCAGCATTTCTATATATTGCTGACAAAGCATATAATCAAGAGAAAGAAAGAGAAATTCCATTTAAAATAACTGTAGACAAAATAAAATATTTGACGGTACTTACTAAGACAAAACCAGTAACTACATGAACAGAATAACAAAACACTTCTTACAGAAATAAAATCAGATCTAAAAAAAATGGATCAATTGCTCATGGATTGGTTGAGCTAAAATAATAAAAATGACAATTCTCCTTAAATTGGTTTTCTTGTTCAGTGTCATACCAATCAAACTGTCAAAAGCTTATTTTATAGAAGTAAACAAAAATAACCAAATTCATGTGGAAGAATAAAATATCAAGAAGATTAAGGGAGTAAATGAAAAAAAAATACAAAGAATAGTGGCTTAGTCCTACCAAAAATTGAACTATATTATAAAGCAGCAGTCATCAGAACAATTTGGTGCTAAGAAATAGAGTGGTAGATTAGTGGAATAGATTGATACACACAACACAATAATCAAGACCTATAGTAATCTAGTATTTGATAAACCCCCAAACTCCAAATTCTAGAATAAGAACTCACTATTTCACAAAAATTGCTGGGAAAAGTGGAAAATAATATGTTAGAAAAGCTGCAGAGAACTACCTCTCACCATCCCATATCAAAATAAGGTCAAAATGGGTACATGATTTGAGCATAAAGGATCATATCCCTAGATCCTAGATCCATAAAGTATTTGTATTTTCTTTAAAAAAGAAATAGAAAGATGGAAAAACAGAGTTGAAGGACACAGAAAGAAGAAAGGTTCCAGAGATTGGGATTTAATTCCTTGCATAGATAACCTAGATATCCTCTGCAGGGAACTATGTGATAATAATTATCACTTTACATTATAGTCTTGTTTTCTCATCTTCCTGTATTAATGTCATCTCCTTAGTTTCTATATTGGTCACAACACAATTCTCTACCTCCCTCATCCCCAAAATAGATCATGCACCTGAAATAAAAATATCCTTTCAAAAGGGGGAAAATTGTCATTTGCAAAATAAAATGGATGATAAACCACACACAAGTTTTATATAAGACAGCTTTGTCAGGAAGACATGAATGTTGGAGGAAGGGAAATGTAGTCAGCCTATATTTGGAACAATGTAGGAAAGTAACGATTTGCATTACTGTCCTGTCCACTACAACATGTTGGACAGTTAAGTTCTCAAAATAATTACTCAATAATATAGTACTAGTCCAAATATAGACTTTTTTCCCTCAAATAATCTGATTTATAACAAATGAGTACATCTTATAATAGGGTTCCAGGGAGCATTCCCTCTTCCTCCAGCAAGGCCCTGAAGTCAATAAATCAATCAATAAATACTTAAGAACCTACTATGCACCAGCCATTGTACTAAGAACTGAGGATACAAAAAGACTCTGTCTTGGAAGGATTCATAATCTAATACATGAGATAACAAGCATATACAAACAATATATAAAAGCCATAATAAGTAGGAAAAAGTGGTGGGAAGTAATTTGATTAAGAAAGTTTGGGAAATTTCCAATTTTCCCAGCAATTTTTGTCAAATAATGCATTCTTATCCCAAAAACTGGGGTTTTTGGGTTTGTCAAACACTAGATAATTAAAGTTATTGGCTGTTTTGTCCTTTGAACTTAACCTATTCCATTGATTAACTAGTCTATTTCTTAGCCAATAACATATGGTTTTAGTAACCACTACTTTATAACCTAATTTTAGATCTGGCACAGCTAAGCCACCTTCATTTGATTTTTTTTCATTAATTCCCTTGAAATTTGTGACCTTTTGTTTTTCCATATGCATTATTTGACAAAAATTGCTGGGAAAATTGGAAAATAGTATGGCAGAAACTAGGCATTGACCTACACTTAACACCGTACACCAAGATAAGGTCAAAATGGGTTCATGATTTAGGCATAAAGAATGAGATTATAAATAAATTGGAAGAGCATAGGATAGTTTACCTCTCAGACCTGTGGAGGAGGAAGGAATTTATGACCAAAGAAGAACTAGAGATAACTATTGACTACAAAATAGAAAATTTTGATTATATCAAATTGAAAAGTTTTTGTACAAACAAAACTAATGCAGACAAGTTAGAAGGGAAACAATAAACTGGGAAAACATTTTTACAGTCAAAGGTTCTGATAAAGGACTCATTTCCAAAATATATAGAGAATTGACTCTAATTTATAAGAAATCAAGCCATTCTCCAATTGATAAATGGTCAAAGGATATGAACAGACAATTTTCAGATGATGAAATTGAAACTATTACCACTCATATGAAAGAGTGTTCCAAATCACTACTGATCAGAGAAATGCAAATTAAGACAACTCTGAGATACCACTACATACCTGTCAGATTGGCTAGAATGACAGGGAAAGAGAATGTGGAATATTGGAGGGAATATGGGAAAACTGGGACACTGATACTTTGTTGGTGGAATTGTGAACACATCCAGCCATTCTGGAGAGCAATTTGGAACTATGCTCAAAAAGTTATCAAAGTGTGCATACCCTTTGATCTAGCAGTGTTTCAACGGGGCTTATACCTCAAAGAGATATTAAAGAAGGGAAAGGTTGTGGCAGCCCTGTTTGTAGTGGCTAGAAGCTGGAAAATTAATAAATGCCCATCAGTTGAAGAATGGCTGAGTAAATTGTGGTATATGAATGTTATCGAATATTATTGTTCTGCAAGAAACGACCAGCAGGATGAATACAGAGAGGATTGGTGAGACTTACATGAACTGATGCTGAGTGAAATGAGCAGAACCAGGAGATCATTATATACCTCAACAACAATACTGTATGAGGATGTATTCTGATGGAAGTGGATTTCTTCGACTAAGAGAAGATCTAACTCAGTTTCAATTGATCAAGGATGGACAGAAGCAGCTACACCCAAAGAAAGAACACTAGGAAATGAATGTAAACTGTTTGCATTTTTGTTCTTCTTCCCGGTTTATTTATACCTTCTAAATCCAATTTTCCCTGAGCAACAAGAGAACTTTTCGGTTCTGCACACATATATTGTATCCAAGATCTACTGTAACCTATTTAACATGTATAGGACTGCTTGCCATCTGGGGGAGGGGGTGGAGGGAAGGAGGGGAAAAATTGAAACAGAAGTGAGTGCAAAGGATAATGTTGTAAAAAATTACCCTGGCATGGGTTCTGTCAATAAAAAGTTATTTAAAAAAAAAGAAGGTTTGGGAAAGACTTATTGTGTTAGATTGCATTTTCATTAGGACTTAAAAGAAGCCAAGGAAGCCAAAAAGTAGAAATCTGAAGGGACAACATTCCAGACATGAAGGACAGACAGAAAAAAAAAATACTCAGATTTGAAAGATGGAATGTCTTGTTTGTAAAATGGCAAAGAAATCTGTATAATCAGATTAAAAAAATACATATCAGGAAATAAAATATGAGCAGATTAGAGGATAGGTATCTCAAATGGTAAGGTAAATTCAAGTGTGGAATCTTTAATTGATCCTCAATGATCTCTTTTCCTCTTTTCCACTACAAGATGAAGGACTTTAAATTTACCAACATTGCCTCATTAAATCAGGTCTCAACATATCAACTGATGGCAGCCAGGCTAACAATGTTATTTTCCTAAATCATTATTGGTATAATTATATAACAATATTTCTATTTTTATAAATATTCCATATACATATGCATATATTATATATATATTGATGTCTGTATGTGTGTATGTATGTGTTTATATATATATATACATATATATATAAAAGTATATATATATAAATAGAGAGAGATTAAGACAGAGACAGAGGAAAAGAAATAGAGAATATTATATATCTATATATATTTCTTCCACATAAATATCATTTTACTAATGGTTAATATTTAGTGAGACTAATATTTAAGAATATACTATATTGAAATAGTATGGTAATATTAGGTGGGGTAGTAAACTAGAAATAGAATCAAGATCTAGGTTTGGATACTATCTAAAGCACTAGTTATGTGACTATGGAAGAAAACATCTGAGACTGAAGCTACTTTCCATGATTTATATAAAAAGTTACAGATGAGTCACCGTCTTTATTGGTAGAGATAACTCCCACAAGGTACGCTAAAGATCCTTGGCATATTGCCATGGTACTTCCAGGATTGAAACCTGTAGTGGATCTTATTGATTATCTAGTCTAACTGGATCATTTTACAAATGAACAAGTAGAGCCCTCACCCATAAATTATTTGCCTATCCTCTAGATTGTAAATAATGTAGCCAGAATTACAACCAAGTTCCTCTCATTTCCAATACTTTTTCTGATCCTCTGTCCTGGATTTAACTCATGAAATAAGGTGGTATTATCAGCTCTAGTTTTAAGCATAGACTTCATGAACTTCCATCACATTGATCTCATCAAACTTTTTTCTAGAGCCTAAAAAAAAAAAAAAAAAAAAATTAACTAGGCAGGAGTAGAAAGGATGCCCTAATTTGAGCATATTAAAAAGAAGATAAAGAATATCTCTACCCTGTAAGTAATCTTATCAAATGATTAATTTGGGTATAAGTGTTTTTCAGGCATTATGCAAATAGAAACAGGAAGTTTCAACAGAATTTTACCCAAAGTAAGGCCTTTCAGAGAAGAAATCATCTACAATTTAATAGTAACAAGAAACTTAGAAGTCCTTTGAATAAAAAGAAAATAAAAGTATATCAGTTAAACAAACACTCTTCAAGTCCTTTGGACCATTTATACATTTATAAAGGGTAAGAAATAATGTAACTGAAGGGGTTGTAAGGAAATTAGTAAAATTTGTAGTTCTTCCATTTCCCTTGATTTTGCTATGCATGGAAATCTGTTTTCTAGAGTTATTGAGTTCCAATGCTTATATGTACTTGGTAGTTTTGCCATTATTAACCACTGAAAAAGGAAAAGAAAAGAATCATAACTGTCCTTCTCTAATATTACTTTGCCTTTTGGAAGTCACATTTTGGACGTGGAGTCAAGATAGCAGAGCAAAGGCAGAAATTTACCCAACCTCTTCCCCAAACCATCCCAAATTCCTTTAAATAATGACTCTAACCCACTTTTAGAGTATCAGTACACTAAAAAGAAAAATGGAGTATAACATTTTCTGGTTGAAGCTGTTAGAAGCTCAGCAGAAAAGGTCTGTGACCCCAGGGTAGGAGTCCAGTATTCAGTCTTAGCACAGGCCCAGCCCTAGCCCCCAACCTCTGATGGCTTCCAGGATGAAGAATTGGAAAATGAAAGGATGTCCTTAAAACGGGAAATGGCTGAATAAATTATAGTGTATGATTGTCATGGAACATTGTCATTATCCTATGGGAAGTAATGAACAGATTGTTCTTGGGGAAAAAAACAAAAACAAAAACAAAAACCTGAAAAGCCCTCCATGAACTCAAGCAATGTGAAATATACTGTATACACAGTAATAGCAATGTTCTGGTATGACCACCTATACATGATTTTGTTATTCTCAGCAGTACAATGATCCACCATTACTCTGAAGGACCTATGATAAAGGCAGAGTAGAAATTGATTGTGTCTGAATACAAATTAACCCTCCCCTCTCTCTTTCTCTTTCTCTTCCTTGCTCCCTCCTTTCCTCCCTTGCTTTCTTTCTTTTTCACACACTTTATTTTCTTGAGGTTTTTTTATTAGGATGAGAGCTCCATGTTTTCTTTCCTGACTTTTATAGAAATGTATTGCAGAACTTCTCACATGATTTCTTTATGAGGCCTGGGGATGAGGAAAAGGGAGAGAATCTGAAAGTCAAAAGTTGTTTTAAATATAATTGGGGAAAATATCAAACAAACAAATAAATAAATAAATTTGAGATTTCAGGATTTTTAACTTTTTAATTGGCTTACTTTTCTTTTCTCTCCCTCCTCTTTATTTTTTTTCTCCTTTTTGCAAGTCATTCCTTTCTTCTACAAATATGTATTGCATATGGTCTATGTGCAAAAACCTGTGCTAGGCAATGGAAAACACAGAAATGGATAAAATAAGGTTCCTGGTACTGAAAAACTTGCTCTATGCGGTTACAAGACATTGAGATTTTATTAGAAAGTATTTTTATGACTGGAAGTTTCCTGCATCCATATGATCTCAGGCCTTATCCCTAAATCTTTTCCCAGCAAATACTACAAAATAGATCATATTAAATTCATAAGAGAAGCACTAAATCTAAGGGATAATTCCAACAGGAAAGTATTCTGAAAATTATATAAAGTGATAATGCTGAAATTGGGCTTTAAGGATGATTATAGAGATGAGAAAAGGAATTCTAGATTGATGAAATAATGTGAAGATAACGCAGCCATTCTATTTATCATCCAAGGACAATGAAAAGTTCAGAATTTGTCTGTCCTTTGAGAGTACAAGATACTGGGGGTAGAGCCAAGATGGCAGAGTGAAGTCAGGAAGCTACTGAAGCTTTCCCAGTATCCCTTGAAAACCACATGAAATCAAGCCTCTGAACAGAGTCATGGAGAAAAAAACTCAAATGACAAAATTAAAGCCATCTATGTTATATGAAAAAAATGCTCTAAATAACTATTGATTAGAAAAATGCAAATTAAAACAATTCTGAGACACCCCCTCATACCTCTCAGATTGGCTAAGATGACAAAAAAAGATAATGATAAATGTTGGAGGGCATGTGGGAAAACTGGGACATTAATACATTCTTGGTAAAATTGTCAAATGTGACTTTCAAACTGTACATATTCAATGACCCAGCAGTGTCATTACTAGATCTGTATCCCAGGGAAATCTTAAAGGGAAAAAGCACCCCCTCATATGTAAAAATGTTTATAGCAGCTCTCTGTGGTAGCAAAGAATTGGAAAATTTGTAGATGCCCAGCAAGTGGAAAATGGACAAACAGATAGTGGTATATGAAGATAGTGTAATATTATTTTTCTATAAAAATGGTGAACAAGTTGATTTTAGAAAGGCATGGAAAGAATTACATGAACTGATGCTGAGTGAAATAAGCAGAACCAAGAATACAATGTACACAATAACAGCAAGAATGTGTGATGATCACTTATGAAAGATTTGGTTCTTTTCAGTGGTTCACTGATCTAAAGCAATCCCAATAGACTTTGGAAAGAAAATGCACCCAGAAAAAGGAGTAAGGAGACTGAATGTGAATCAATATATGCTATATTCATTTTTTCTGTTTTTTAAAATCTCGCCTATGATTTTTCCCTTTTGTTCTAATTTTTCTCTTCCACCATAATTCATAAAGTAATACGTATTAAAAATAAATTTACAAAAAAAAGAGTACAACGCACCTTGTGATTGTTTGATAAATAATTCTTTGACAACACTGAGTCCCTTACATGTGAATTGTTCATCTCTACTGATACAAAAGGGTTTTTAATAAATTATGGTAAAAATGACTTAGGCATCAGCATCCTGGACTAAGAGGACAAATATCTTTGCCTAACTGCAGAAAAGTAAAGATTAGCCATGTGCTCTTTAGATTGAGTTATTCTGGGGGTTTTGTAATAAGTTTTTAGACAATTGCAGTTTTCTTGCTACTGAATGACTGACACTGTGTCAACTGTTATATAAGAAATAGGAACCAGGGCCATACAGTCTCTATCTAACTGTCAGTTTGTTATGGAGAAGTTATATAAGGAAATCTATATCCTAATAGTGAAAGACAGGCTGATTTCCAATGCAAATTTACTTATTGTTCCCCGCTAACATAGGCATTATACTGATTGGAAAGGGAGGATTCCAGCCAAATTTCACTTCAACAAGATGAAATTTTAAAATGAAAAATGAAGGAATTTTATGAGTCCTTCTATAAACAGAAATAGTCTCCATCTGTTCTCAATTCCAGATATTTCTTTATTCACATAAATCCTGTTCATTTTCAAATCCTGATGTTTATTACATGTGGGCAGGGTTTATTTCTTATACTTTTGTTGAATCTTTTATAATTTCTGGCAGAGTGCTAGTTATATATACTGAATACTCAATAAATACTACTTATATTGATATCCCATCTGCGACTTATTAGTTGTGAAAGTTGGGGGTGGGGGTAGAGATGAACAATAAATATTTATATAGCAGTTAATATGTACCAGGCACTGAGTTAAGCTATTTGCTAACATTATGTCTCTTTTAGACTTATATGATCATTTCAAAAACCCGGGAAAGTAAATACTATTATATATCTATATCATATAGATACATAGATATACATCTATCTATCTTTCTATCTATCTATCTATCTATCTATGCATATAAATACTTTTATGATGATTTCAAAAACCCTGGAAAGTAAACACTATTATTTTGTTTTTACAGTTGAAGAAACCAAGGTAAACGGAGGTTATATAATTGACTCAGGGTCACATAGCTAGTAAGTACTTGAGGCCAGGCATTATCATTGAAGAATTCACTTCTCCATTCTGTCAGTTTTCACAGCTAGAAAATGAGAACCTTATAGTGTGGCAATTTTGTGTAATAGAGAAGGCCCTAGATTTGTAATCACAGGACTTCATTTCAAATGTAAGGTCTGCCATTCTCTGCCTCTATGACCTTAGGCAGATCATAACAACTTTGAACTCCAATTTCTTCATCTCTCAAACATTTTTGAATAAGTGAAGTTTAAGATACTTTCTTTTCAGCTTTAAGATTTTCTGAATGCATAACTGAAACACCTACTTGCCAGAAAGGATGAAAAGCATTTGACCCTGTATCAAATTAATTGGCTTACACTACTTTATATTCTATCCTTTTAGTCCAGAGGTATTTAAATGAAATTACTATGATCAATTTTTGAAGAAGATGATCTATTTGTATTTATCCTAATCTGACTTAAAGTATAAAATCAAGAATCATGCTTTTTTAGACAATCATAGTCAAGCCATAAATTCAAACTGTCTTAAAAGTCAATGACAATTCCTGCCTATGATGAAAAAAAGCAGCACAGTGTTTGATAAAAATAAAAAATACTGTTTACTTTGGGGAAAGACTCACCATTAATACTATTTAGAAAACTGAATGACATTCTAGAAGGCCAACACTTCACATAATTTGCAAATGAATCTATGACTATGATTTTAAAAAGGTCACATTATAAACATATTAGAGAAGTCAAGAACAATAAAAAGGGGATGATTTCATGACTAAGCTAGTAAGTAATAAAATAGATTGACAACATAAAATAGACAATTTTATAATTTAAAATTAAGAATTTTGTAAAAGTAAATATGATACAGCAAAAAATAGAGAAAAAGTTTCATTTCCAAAATATATAAGGATTAAAATTGTAAAATGGAAAGTTTTTACCTAATAATTAGTCAAAGGAAATGAATAATTAATTTTCAAAGGAAAACATCCAAGCTATAAATACATAGCTAGGAATGAAGTTAAGGGAAAAAAATGCTTTAAGTCACTAACAGAGAATATAAAAAAAAAGCAACTTGGGATGATCTACTTCAAAGCCATCAGAAGGACAAAGATAACAAAAGAGAAAAATAACAAACGCTGGAGGGCCTGTGGGCAAAGAGGTACACTAATCTTAGTAGAGGTGTGTATTGATTCAGTCATTCTGGAAAGCAATTTGGTAGAATGCCTAGAAAGTTACCAAACTGCCCATATACTTTTGTTTTTAATTATTGTTTTTAATCAATAACAAACTGCTTTCTCTTCCTTCCACATTATATCATTTGAAAATGAAAGAAAAAAATAACTCTTGTTATAACCACATACAATCACAAAAAATGAAATTCTTCCAAAAGGAAAAATGTGATATGTATAGGAACTTATATAGACATATACAAATTGTTTCTATCTAGAACTAAAATTTTACAGATATAGATTTAAATATAGATGACAGGTTTAGATATGGAGAGAGAGAGAGAGAGAGAGAGAGAGAGAGAGAGAGAGACAGAGAGAGACAGAGAGAAAGAGAGAGAAAGAAAGAGACAGAGAGAAAGAGAGAAAGAGAGAGAGGAAAAGGGAGAGGGAGAAATATGGATAGAGTTGAAACTAGGTATAAAACAATATCTCACACCATATGTCACAAT
Source organism: Sarcophilus harrisii (assembly GCF_902635505.1). Classification (NCBI taxonomy): domain Eukaryota; kingdom Metazoa; phylum Chordata; class Mammalia; order Dasyuromorphia; family Dasyuridae; genus Sarcophilus; species Sarcophilus harrisii. The sequence goes on from NC_045429.1 coordinate 154,371,245, forward strand.
AACATTAAAATGGATACATGAATTAGACCTAAAAGATGGTAACATAAGCAAATTAGGAGAGAAAGGAATATTTTTTTCTATTAGCTATATGGAGAAGGGAATAATTTATGACAACATAGGAAATATAGAACATTATGAAATGCAAAATGGGGTATTTTGATTCCATGAAATTTTTTTTAAATTGCATAAAGACAATGCCACCAAGATTAGAAGGAACCCCAAAAAAAACAAAAAAAATTTACAATTAATATTTCTAATAAAGGCTTCATTTCTAAAATATATAGAGACATGGGCAAAATTGATAATACTACAAGAGATTCCCCAATTGGTAAATGATCAAGTGATATGAACAGACAGTTGTTATTATATTTATCTTTAGTCACATAAAAACGATCTAAATCATTATTTATTTCTTAAAAAAGCAAATTAAAACAATTGTAAGGTACCACCTCCCATCCATTGGATTGGTTAATAGAAGAAAAAAAAGAAATTGATAAACATTGGAGAGGATGTAGAAAAATTAGAATACTAATGCATTGATTATGGAATTGTAAACTTATCCAATCATTCTGAAGATTTGAAATTATGCCCGAGGGATGTAAAACCATGCACATCCTTTGAAGTGACAATACCACTGTATCCCAAAGAGATCATAAAAAAATCATAAAAAAGGAAGAATGTTGATCAGAGGTTTTTTTGGTAGTGAAAAGTTGAAAATTTAGGGAATGTTTATCAATTGGAAAATGACTGAACAAATAGTGGTATATGAGTGTAGTTGGAGTACTATTATTCTGTAAGAAATGATGAGCAGGCAAATTTTATTTATTTTTTATTATTATAATTTTTTATTGACAGAACCCATGTCTGGGTAATTTTTTTTTACAACATTATCCCTTGTATTCACTTCTGTTCCAACTTTTCCCCTCCCTCCCTTCACCCCCCCCTCCCCCAGATGGCAAGTAGTCCTATATATGTTAAATATGTCACAATATATCCTAGATACAATATATGTGTGCAGAACCGAACAGATCTCTAGTTGCACAAGAAGAATTGGATTCAGAAGGTAAAAAATAACCTGGGGAGAAAAACAAAAATGCAAACAGTTTACATTCATTTCCCAGTGTTCTTTCTTTGGATGTAGCTGCTTCTGTCCATCCTTGATCAATTGAAACTGAGTTAGATCTTCTCTTTGTTGAAAATATCCACTTCCATCAGAATACATCCTCATACAGTATCGTTGTTGAAGTATATAATGATTTCCTGGTTCTGCTCATTTCACTTAGCATCAGTTCATGTAAGTCTCTCTGTATTCATCCTGCTGGTCATTTCTTACAGAACAATAATATTCCATAACATTCATATACCACAATTTACCCAACCATTCTCCAATTGATGGGCATCCATTCATTTTCCAGTTTCTGGCCACTACAAACAGGACTGCCACAAACATTTTGGCACATATAGGTCCCTTTCCCTTCTTTAGTATCTCTTTGGGGTATAAGCCCAGTAGAAACACTGCTGGATCAAAGGGTATTATTCACAGTTTGATAACTTTTTGAGCATAGGTCCAAATTGCTCTCCAGAATGGCTGGATTGTATTAGTGTCCCTGTTTTCCCACATCCTCTCCAACATTTCGCATTATCTTTCCCTGTCATTCTAGCCAATCTGACAGGTATGTAGTGGTATCTCAGAGTTGTCTTAATTTGCATTTCTCTGATTAATAATGACTTGGAGCATATTTTCATTTGGCTAGAAATAGTTTCAATTTCTTTGTCTGAGAATTGTCAAACAGGCAAATTTTAGAAAAAATCTGAAAAGACATACAAATTGATTCTTAGTAAAATGAGCAGAACAAGGAGAACAATGCATACAGTAAAAGCAACATTGTGGGATAATTAACTATGATAGACTTAACTTCCCTCAGCAATACAATGATCTAAAACCCTTCAAAAAATAAAAAAAGAAACCTCATGATGGGATACACAGCCAGAGAAACAACTATGAAGTCTGAATGCAGATCAAAGCATACTATTTTCATTTCTCCCCCTTTCTTGTGGCTTTTCCCTTTTGTTAGGAGTCTTCTCTTACAACATGACTAATATGGAAAAATGTTTAATATGATCATACATGGATAAACTATATCAGATTGCTATCTTGGAGAGGAGAAGGAGGAGGAAGGGAGAAAAATATAGAAATCAAAATATTAAAAAAGAGAAATATGATGCATGGGCTTTTTTTCTTTCTTTTTTTAGGTATTGGCATTCAGATACTCCAATGAGTTTTAATTTTTAACCTTTGATGATTTTTCCAGGTCATCTGATTTTGCTTTAAGATATCATTCATTTGCTACTATTTCCCATTATTTTAACTTTATTTTAAAATTTCTTGTCTCATTGAGCCATTAGTTTGCCCATCTAATTTTCATATAGAATATTCTTGTACCAAGCTTCTAATTGTCTTTCAAATTCTTTTTTTTTGTCATTGTTTTTATTTCTTTTCTGTTTTTCTATTAGGAACTTCATTAAGTTTATAAAAATATTGGATCTCTTTTTTTAATTTCTTGTTTTATCTCTTCCATAGATTCTATTTGAATTTGTGTCCAAGATAATGTTTTTCTTTAAGGTTTTGCTTGTAAATATATTGAAGTCATTCTTTTTTTTCTGGTTATTTGCGTTGAAAATATTGAGTTCATTCAATAATTTTTGGTGAATTTTTTTCTTTCGATTACTCATTCTTTCAGCCTACTTTATGAATTCACAGTGTTAATACTGATACTGCAGACTTCTGGAGTGAAGTTTTAGTTTATCCCTACTATTTCTTTTTAAGGAACTGAGTAATGTGTTATTCCAGGATTTCAGGAACAGATCATGCTGAGACTCTTTACATTAGAATCCCAAAGTAACCTGATCTAGAGTGAAATCTGATTGCTGCCAACATGGTCTGAGTTTTGAAATTCTTTATGTAGGTATGAGCAAGAATAGACTGCTGAAGAACTCATCCATTATCAGCCAACTATGAAGCTTTCTGATTTCAAGTGATATTAATATAAGCTTTCATTTGGTCTGGGCTTTGTGCCTTGGTCATTTTTCTGAAGGCTACAGAGTGGGCTATACATTGGAACTGCAGCATTGTTATGTTCTTTGAATTGAGCTATCAATGCTGCTTGTTTCTAAACTTGTTCCTCAATCTGCAAATAGCCTAGGGTCTCTGACCATTCATTAGTCAAGAATACTAATTTGGACTATGGATACCATTTTTAATGGTCTGAGTTCTTAAGCCAGAATTGCTTAAACGATGTCACCCATTCTTGCATTATCAACATATGATACCTTGGCATGTTTCTGGGACCTCTAATTGTCTTTGTGTATAGCCTGTTTTTAAGCTATAATGACTGTCATGGAACACTCCTGATCAGTCCCTGTCACATGTTCACAAACAACGATTTACTTATGCTAATTGAGGCTGGGAAAAAAAAAAAAAAAAAAAAAAAAAAAACTTACAATACTGTTTTTCTCAATTTTTTTTTCCCATCAGAATTTATCTAGTGTGTTTTTTCAATGTGTTTGGAGGAATTTGCAGGAGTATCGTTCTTTATTTCTTTCTGTAATCCTTTAACATGGTATATATATATATATATATATATATATATATATATATATGCATGTGTGCATACAAATACTTATAGCAGCTCTTTTAGTGATACTCTAAACTGAAAATACCTTTTTAAGGTATTTTCCTATTAAATAATGAATAAACAAATTATGCTATATGCAAGTAATATAATATTATTATGCCATGAGAAATTACTAAATAGATACTAAACCAAGTTGATAGAGAATTAGAAAATAGAGTCATTCTCTACTTTCTTAAACTGTACCACAAGAATTCAAAATTTATTTTGAAACTTTATTAAACTAAGAACTAATCGGGGAATTAAATAATTTTTTACTCTAAGTCATTATAGAAAGATAAAGTAGTCTAGTATTACTAGAAATGACCATCTAGCCAGGAAAGGCTGTGCTGAACATTTCTGGGTAAGGAGAGGTTGTGTACTATGACAAGGAGAGGATGCAAGTCCAGCTAAGAAGGGCTCAAAATTGCACAAGATGCAGATTTAGTTGTTAACTAACCTCTTTGATCTCTCCTTGGGTAGTTGTAGTTCTTTGACCAAAATACTGGATAGGGATCTGTACCTAAGAGTCATGTTCCACAGTGAGGATTATACACATCTTTAGCAGATTTTTTTTTTTCTTTCTCAGTTTGGAGTAGGGTGGGAAGACTGGAACTGGGATTCTTTAAGAAAGATGGTCTTCAAGCAAAGGCTGGATAGCTATTATTTGTATTGTGGAGGGAATACATACACATAAATATCTAAGTATATGTATACACATATGTGTGTGAATGCACTCCTTTGATAGCTTCTGAAGTCCTTTCTCATTCTGATTCTGTGGCTCTCTTTTCCATTTGGGGAGACTATGCTTAATTAGCTAGTATCTTTCAATAAATTCACATAGAAGGTAAGAAGTCATGGAGCAAATGTGTCAATGACCCTTTAAATTTAAATATTTAGTGAAAAAAAATTTAATACACTTTTCCATGTGATGGTGTGTTTTTCAGATCCCTTATACATGAAAGACCATTCCCAATAGTTCAACAAAGTTTATATTCTCTCTTTTGAATATAAAAGGAAGTTTTGGTTTTTTTCCAATAGGAATAGTTCTCCCCTCTCTTTTTTTTTTAAAGTAAAGCTTAAAATATATATGTTAAAATACGTACCATAAATTAAAAAATCAATCATTTGAATGATAATGGCACAATACAAGAATCATGACATTAGAGGACAGAAAGCTGACCTCAGAGTATGAATTACTGGGATCACATTTCAGATCTGACATTTATTAGCTCAATAAACTTATTTGGGCAATTCACTTGAAATTTTAGCTTTCTGAATATGCCCAGAAGCCCAGAGGTTAACAAAGAATTACCTGTGAACCAAATCACATTTATAATATTTTAATGGCTTGTGAGCTATTTTTTTTCTTTTTAGCATTTTAACCATTCTTATCTCATGGGCCCTACAAAGACAAGTAATGATAATGATTTGACCTATGGGATAAAGTTTGCCAAACTCTGCTCTAAATTGCAGAGATAGAGCCAACTTAAGTTGATTGATGATGTTTCTTCATTTAACAATTCCCTGTACCTGGGAAATCATAAGGTTATTATTAATTATTATTATTTACCCCTATTGACAAACAAATTATAAGAAAGTACTCAAAATGCAGAAGGGAGAGTATTCCAACTAGAGGAAAAGCCCACAAAGCCAGTGACACTAGAACAAAGATTGCATATAGGGAAGTAGAGTATATGAATACTAGAAGAGAGAAAAAAAATCTAAGTTAAGGTATATTTTCATGCCAAAGAGGGCATTTTGTATTTGATTCAAGAAGTGATACTGAGCCACTGAGTTTACTGAGCAGGAAGGTGACATGATCAAACCTGCCAATTAGGAAAATCTTTTTGGAGGCTGAATAAAGGAGGGATTAGAGTAGAGAGAGACTTAAGGCAGTGGCAGACAGACCCGCGAAAAGTCTATTACAATGTAGGCTTGAGTTGATGAGGGCCTACAAAAAAAGAAAGAAAAAAAAGAAAGGAAAGAAAAAAAAGGGTTTGTTCTGACCTTCAGCACTAATGTTGTTCTCAATTCTTGTCTTCTTATTTAATAACATTGCAATTTTTCACATATTTAGATAAAGGAAACAAATGCAGCATTAGTATCGTTACAATAAAATTGACCAGAATATTTATATCATTTTATAATGATTTACTTTCTTCTTTCTAGGTTAATATGCAAACACTCTTAAGAAAATCTAGCTTAGCTGGTTTACATGACAAGGTGCCTGTAGGCTTCTTTTCCCCTTTAATAATATTCAATTTCAGCAAATGCTTATAGTCTTTCATAGCATTCTGTCATAGTGTTTTCAGAATTAGCTTATTCCCTAAGTGATTATAGTGCTTCACTGCCATCCTCCTTCATTTGTTAAGAAGATCAAGCAATTGTTGATTTAGGTAGTGGCTGGGTTCTTTGGGTTTCCTTGTTGTGCTAATGTTTTTATTGGTTAAACTTCTCTAAGAAATGGCAATAGCTAGTAAATGTATTTACTTTTGTCCATTTCTCATTTTTCAAAGTCAACAATTTGTTTAAAGAGGTCAGATAGAAGATGGTGTTGTAATTCTACCTAGTGTCTTCTTTTCATCTTTATCTTTTCTTCTAATTTGGTATTGATTTTAACTTTTGCTCTAAACCATCTGTGATCTGACTACACAAAGATGTTTATTCTCACACATTTCCCATATCTTTAATCAGTTTTGTCTTGGTCATTAAGATAGAGTCAACTTAATTTTTTTTTTTCTGTCATTTGATATGACTCAGATTTAGTGCCTCAAATCTATTTTTGAAAAAAAAAATGAAATATGTCATTTACATTTATGAACTATTGAATTATATAGTCATGCTTCTGCCTAATTTTGTATCATAATTAAAGATTTGCATTTTGTTTAAGGAATGACAATATTTGATGAGATTCTATAATAATTAGGATATTTATGTATGGGTTTGGGGAAGTTATAACAAATGCCTATAATAAAAGAGACTTATCAAAGACATATTATACAATGTGTTTATTTGTATACAACATAATATATAAATATGCTCAACTATATATTAGATGTATTCTTAAAATATCCATATGATATATTATGTGTATTCTTATAATATACACATTCATATATTTTAATAGCTGTATATATAAATGTATTCCTATCTATACGTAACTATTAATGGAGATTTGAAGATTGTCTTCCATGTAGAGCTTTAATTACATGAGTCAAGGAGATAAGCATCCCACTTAGTGAATTCTTCATATGTATTGCTGAATGAACTTGTTAATAAGATGTGTGTATGTGTAATTATTACAAGATCCAGTCATTTTCATACCTTACGGATATAGTTCAGCTTAAAAAATTGCTTTTTCCAATTATAATTATAAAATAATATTTTGAGTTTGTCATTCTGCTCTCTGCTTTTTGTTCATGGCCTAGGAACAGTGATGTGGGAGCAAAGCATGATTGTCTTGCCTTCCCTATCCTTTTGTGGTAGCTGCAGGCACTAGATGGACTTTAGATTAGGAATTATCACCAAGGCTTCAGGAGAGAGTCATCACCAGAAATGTAGACTGTGGGTCAGTAACTGGATAAACAAATGCCTGTAGGGCCATAGCAGAAGTGTGTATCTATGAAGCAAATTACCAGTCATAAACCAAGTAACAATTAGAGAGTCTGTACGGTTGCAGCAGGAGCCACTGGAGTAACAAAGTCTTGGGTCATAAATCAGTTCACAAAGAGAGTCCAAATGGCTGAATCAGCCAGCCTGTCTATAAAGTAAAATCACAGATCATAAACCAGAGATAAGCTAATGCAGGCTCAAAGTGTGTGTCCAGAGTGTTAACAGCCCTTGGACAGGTTATTCAGGAACTTCTGAAGCACACAGGCTTGCTTTTTGATTTGGGGAAAGTAAGAGCTATCTATGCCAATCTGCATCCTGTCCCAGAAATAAAACAAAAAAGCAAAATATTATCAAGGTGATTTACCCATTATGTTACAAGTGGTATAGACAATGATTCTCTAAGTCATTTCAACTTGGGACTGTATCAAAAAATTTGACTTCCTCCTCCCTTGTCCCCCAAGATAAATCAAGTCTCATCCATTACTTGGTGACAACACCTCTACCTAGAACACAGCAATTTCCTGATAATCATCCTGGCTTCTAGCACAGTTTCTCTTAAAGCCTATATGCATAGCAAAACTAGAGTGATCTTAAAAATCATGTTGATTTACACAAAAAGTTAAGTGAAAAATATTAAAAACAATTCCATTGCATACCATTGCAACAAGCAAGATAGTTTCTGAGTCACTTGTCTCAATATACTTTATTGTTTCTATTACGAAAATAAAGAAAATTATTTCTAGAATATAGCTACAGCTCTTTTATCAAAATCTGCTTCTGATCATAATTTGGGAGAGAAAATTCATGGAGAACTAAATAACATAAACATCTGGTTTACTACTTAACTATTTCAATTATCTGACCGAATTGGATTTTAAACCAAGATTTCTGCAAACTTGTTTTTTCTATCATTTGTGACTTTTATGAGGTAATATGATCAATGTTCTGTAATCCTCCTCCAAAAGGTTTTGACAAAAAAATTAGCATTCCAAATTTTATTTCTTCTCTGAGCAATCTGATTAAAGATTGAACTGAAAAGGGAAAAATATGCAGATGATATCTGCAAAAGATCCATTAGCATTTCAATATTTATTCATCAAGGATAATGTGATTATATTTTGATTTTTACATCTCAATCCCAACTATACAATCTGAGGAAGTGGAGATAGTTCAAATTCAGGATGGTATGATAGAAACAATGTTGGATTTGAATGAAAGGCAATGAGTTTAAATCCTACTTCTCTCCATTAGTTTCTTTTGACCTTGGACAAATCATGTAAACTCATGTGCTCAAATTTCTTAATTATTAAAAATAACAATTGGACCAGATAATTTCTAATGTTCAATATTTTCCTAAACCAATGATTGGTGAGTTACATCAAGTATACTGAGTGAATTCATGCATTTTGAAAGTACTGAAGGATTGATTTATTCTCAAGACAAGTGAAGAAAGTGAAGATACTAAATTACTGAGAAAACTCATTGAAGATGTTACAACAGGAAAAAAAATGATGGAAAAGGCATTAACTATCAACCTATGTGTTTATTTAGGTTTAATAAAAATTTCATTAAAAACAAATGTGTATATTTTAAGGATATTATTGATGAAAGTAAGAAAAGGACATTGACCATGGAGAATTTATGACAGAGTCTGTGAATAGAAGGGAATAAACATATCAGTGAAATCACAAATCCACTGAAGTATGAACCTATAGTTTGCTAAATTATAAAATGTGTTTAGTTCCAAAAGCTTCGCATAATTTTAGTCTCTTGAGTACAGGGACAATTTAATTATTGTTTTTATATTGTTAGCAAACTCCTAGGGGATTCAGAGGATAAAGTATGGTCCTGGAATCAGGAAGCCTGAGCTTAAATCAGTCCTCAGACATTTATTTGCTGTGTGAAATTGGGCAAGTCACTTACCCTCTGTTTACCTTAATTCTCTGGAGAAAGAAATGTCAAACCATTTCAGTATCTTTGCCAAGAAAACCCCATGGACACCATTTGAATTTTGGTAAATAGGGTCACAAAGATTTAGAAATGACAGAACAATTGAACAACAATAAATAGTTAGCCCTTCATAGGCATATCATCAACACCACCACCAAAAACATTACGTGAGTGGTGATTATTTGTAATTTTTCAAAGCATTATATATGCAAAATCTCTTATGTTCCTCTTAAAAGAAAATGAGTGAAAAACAATAGCAGGTATTGATGCAATTCTCACTTTACAGATGAGGAAATTAAAAGATAATTTAAGTAACATACCCAAGGTTATACAGGTAGGTGTGGGATTTGAGGAGGAGATTTGAATCCAGGTATTCCCATTTCCTAGTTTCATATATCAAATAAAAATATTTTTGAGATAGTTGGTGCAAATATCATTATTTTCACTTTACCAATGAAGAAATTGGGATTCAGAAAGGGAGATGATTTGCCAAGGATCACATATCAATGTCTCAAAATTAAGTTTTAAAGCCAAATCTCATAATTTAAAACTAAGAGCTTTTTCTTTTAGCACTTTTCTATTGTATTTTCTCTGCCTCACTTCTTGGAACACTTTATTTCTATCATTTAGATGAGATCAAATATATAATTTCCCTTATTGAAAAGCAAGATTTTTGAAAGTAGTGATTGTACCTCTTACTTTTTGCTATACCAAACAGCATATTCCACAGTGTTATGCAAATTGTCACTCTTAAGTTTTCAAAGAACACTAATGATATCAAGGTTTGATATCTTGACTTGAGGGTAAATTGGATTTAAGTGAGGCAGAGCTGCACAATGTCTTCAGTATCATTCTTTCTCTTTCTGAGTCTTTGAAGTCTAATGGCAATATAGAAATCAGAATGACTGGCAATGACCAGGATTGCAGCAGAAGACCTTAGAATATTTGATGCCTAATCAAGCTCTAAATTATTTCTCCACGGTACCTGCTTCAGCCAACTCTGTGGACATTGAAACATATTGTTTTCACCCACCTATTCCATCAGCAGAGAAAGTGTTTTCAAGCTTGGTATAGCCTATTCCACTAACTTACAAATAAGTTTGAAGGTTGTTGGTTATTTTCAAGCTGTGTCAGTCCATATGCCAAACTAATTTACTGGGGCATGGACACTTCACACACTATAATTTCATGAAGTCACAAATGAAACTGGGGTGAATCATGTAAACAACAAAAGTAAATGAACAACCCTGAAAAGGTTTTGTAAGCCATCATACCAGAAATATTGTTTCTGTACATCCCCATACAACCTATTTTATATATAGTAGTAAGTCAAAAAGCAGTATTTTTGTTAAATGAGTGAATGGATGAATAAAGTGAGATGAGAGAGAGAGACAGAGACAGAAACAGAGAGAGAGAAAGAGAGAGAGAGAGAGAGAGAGAGAGAGAGAGAGAGAGAGATCAGAATCTCACTCCTCAGTTCTTCATGGCATATTTGGAAACTAGCTTATTATTTAGAATGGAATTCTCACAGCTTCCATTTCAAACAGTGAAGAATAGTCAGATCCTTTATTCCTGGGATTTGGTTCATAAATAAGATAGTCATAGAACCAAAGATGAGCTAGGAACTTATTATCATACAATACCAAAGGATGCTAACAGCTTGGTATGTGGATTCCCAAAGTACTAAGGATATGTTATAATCAACTCAATTAGTTAGGCTAAGCAAACTTCAATGAGCATCATTAAAGCTTGAGAAACCTGGCTTAAGTATTCCTTATCCTATTCCAAGTCACTAGAAAACTTGACCAAGCTGGGCTAACATCTGTATAATGAGAAACAACTTAAGGAAAGTTATTTATAATTTTAATTAAAATCTCCACATATGTAGATCAAGCACTGTGGTATAAGGTGATTCAGTGTATAAAATTCTGGTCCTTTAATCAGGAAGACTGAGTGCAAATGTAGTATACATACTAACTAGGCAAGTCATTATACCCTGGTTGACTCAAATCTTCATCTGAAAAATGAGTTGGAATAAATTTTTCTTTAAAAGTTTGGTAGAGAGGCAGAGCCAAGATGGCAGAGAAGGCACATGTGACTTTCTAAGCTCCTCTCATTCCCCTCACAACCAATTATTAAATTTAGCCTCAGAAATAGCTCTTCACTGCTTAAATTCATGAAGATTAGAAGCACTACAATTTACCAGCAGAAGAAAATCTGGAAGATCGCCAGGAAAGGTTTGTCCTGAGGGGCCAGGAACAGTCCAGTGCAGACAGCAAGAGACTAGCCTCCTGAGCAGACCAGGGGCAGGGGTGATCTCTGTGGCCAGAGAAATTATAGAGAAGACTCTGCTATAGGCTAACTGTTCTGCCTTGATTACAAAGCAGTAAACTGGCAGAGAAATTAAAGCCTAAAACAGAGGGTACTCTAAAAAACACCGGAACTAACAACTTCTGGCTGTAACCACTCAAACCAGAAGTGACTCAGGCAGACTGAAACACAGCCCTGCAGCCACATCCTGCAGTTTGAGGCTTTTGCGGGAGCAGTTACAAACCCCCACGGCAGGGGGGCACAGCCTGGGCAGCCTCTAATCTGCACAGTGGGGGGCTCAGCCTGGGGCAACAGAACTTCCCCAACAGAACTGTGCTTCCCGGGGCAGAGACACTTTTGGTCCCTACAAGTCCATTCACTGCTCAACTGCTAATACCCACAGCCCCAGGCGGGCTTTGGCTTGGGGTAGTGAAAATCTCACTGCTCAGTGTCTAGCCCCAGGGCACTTTCCCAGCTCAACCCTGCAGGCCTGAGTTATTTCCAGGTGGGGAACTCTTTCCCAGAGCACTCCAGTACCTCACTGCTTTTTGTAGCTGGCTGGCAGGACAACTACCTGTCCATACATCTATCACTGCTCTGCAGAGGAAGCTGGTAACCTCCTGGCTCTGAAGGCAGACCCTACAGGCTTTAACAAAATGAGTAAAAAAAAATCAAAAGGATAATTGATAGTTTCTTTACAGAAAGAGAGTAGCTTTTCAACCCTGAAGACACTAATAGCAGTCAATCTCCAGACAATTGTTGGTCTGCAATACAAAAGGCTGTCCTAGAAGAGAGATGGGGAACTAGAGGAGAAAACTAGAAGAAAAATGGGGAAAGGAAAGAGAAGCTATGCAAGAGAGCAACAAGTTCCTGAAATGTGAATTGGAAAAGGTAAAAAAACTCCCAAGAAGTACATGGAAAGAGAACTTGTGAATTGGAGAAAGAAAATAACTCAATAAAAAAAAATAGTGAAATGGAAAAAAAATCCATAGAGCAAAACAACTCATTTAAAAACTCAATTGAACATATACAAAAAGAAGTTAAAAAAGCTAATGAAGAAAATAACTCACTAAAAATCAGAACTGAACAAATAGAAATGACTGATTCATCGAGACATCAAGAATCAGTCAAGCAAAACCAAAAAAATGAAAGATTGAGAAAAAATGTCAAATATTTACTTGGAAAAACAATAGACCTCGAAAATAGATCTAGGAGAGATAACCTGAGGATCATTGGACTACCCGAAAATTATGATGAAAAAAGAGCCTAGATACTATTTTACAGGAAATCATCAAAGAGAACTGCCCAGAAGTAATAGAACCAGAAGGTAAAATAGGTGTTGAAAGAATTCATCGAACACCTTCTGAAAAAGACCCTAAAATAAAGACTCTGAGGAATATTGTGGCAAAATTTCAGAATTTTCAGACTAAAGAAAAAATATTAGAAGCAGCCAGGAAAAAAAAACAATTTAAACACTGAGGTGCCACACTAAGGGTCATGCAAGATCTGGCTGCCTCAACATTAAACGATCGAAGGTATTGGAATGTGATATTCCAAAAGGCAAAAGAATTTGGATTGCAGCCAAGGATAAACTACCCAGCTAAGCTGAGCATTTTTTTTTCCATGGAAGAAGATGGACATTTAATGAAACAGAGGAATTCCATTTGTTTCTAAGGAAAAAAACCAGACTTAAACAAAAAAATTGATCTCCAGTAACAAGACTCAAGAGAAGTAGAAAAAGGTAAAAGGAACTCTTGAGAACTGTATTTCTGTTGTGGATATACATAAAAACCACATGTATAATTAGATTTTTACTGATATAACAAAAAAAGGAAGTAGAAATGGAAAGGGGATAATGTCAGAAAAAAAGGAAAAGGGGAGATAAAAAGAGGGAAACTACATGCGACAATGAGGCAAAGGAAACCTATCATATCTGAGGGAACTTAGAGAGGAGGAGGAATATTGTGCAAATCTTACTCTAATCAGAGTTGGCTCAAAGAGGAAATAATTGACATATTTGTTTTACAGAGAATCTTCTCTCACCTCATTAAAAAGTGAAAGAGGAAAAGGGAAAAGGAAAAAAGAGTAATAAGGGAAGGGTGCAAGAAAGAGGAAGGGATTCAAAGGGAGGAGGGAGGGATCCTAAAGAGGGAGAGCTGTGTGACTCAACTGGGACAAATAAGTTTAATACTAGGGAGGGGGAGAAGAGGGGCAAGAAAAAGAGAAGCATAATCTGGGGATATTAGGATGGTAGGAAATACAGAATGAGCAATTGTAACAGTAAATGTGAATGGGATGAACTCCCCCATAAAGAGGAGGCAGATAGCAGACTGGATCAAAAGTCAGAACCCTACAATATGTTGTTTACAGGAAACACATTTAAAACAGGGAGATACATACAGAGTAAAGGTAAAAGGCTGGAGCAGAATCTATTATGCTTTAGATGAAGTCAAAAAAGCAGGAGTAGTCATCATTATCCCAGATCAAGCAAAAACAAAAATTATCTAATTAAAAAAAATAAGGAAAGAAACTATATCTTGCTGAAGGGTACTATAGACAAGGAAGCAATAGCAATATTAAACATATATGCACCAAGTGGTATAACATCTAACTTCCTAGGAGAAGTTAGGAGAGTTGCGAGAAGAAATAGACAGCAAAACTATAATAGCGAGAGATCTCAATCTTCTCATAGAGTCTTCCATTTGCTAAATTCTATTTTTAGAGAATTATTTTCCTAGATGAGGTTTTGTGCCTCCTTTCCCAATTGGCCAATTTTACTTTTTAAGGGATTCTTTTCCTCATTATTTTTTTTTTTGTGTGTGTGTGTACCTTTTGTACCTCTCTTAGTTCTTTCTCTAATTTTTCTTCTGTCTTTCTTACTTAATTTTGTAGAAGAACTTTGGGTTCTTCTATGGACTGAGTGCAATTCTTATTTTTCTTGGAGGTTTTGAATTTAAGAGTTTTGACTTTATATCATCTTCTGAGTGTATGTTTTGATCCTCCTTGTTACCATAATAACTTCCAATGGTCAGAAACTTTTGTTGTCTATTTTTCTAGTTTATTACTCAACTTTTAACTGTTTGTTAAAATAGGGCTGTTTTCAGGATAGAGGGTGAATTGTCCCAAGCTTCAGGGGTTTGGGGAAGCTGTTTTCAGAGATCCTTTTAGGAATCTGACCATAAGTTCTCTTTTCTGGCCTGAAGCTATTAGGTTTGTCTCAGTCCCATTGCAGTTGTAAGATCTAGTGTTCTGGTGAGGGATTGGGTTCTGCTGACCTGGACTGTGCTGAGACTGGACACTTGATTCATCGTTGCCTCAGACCTTCTCCAGTGACTTTCTGAGTCCACCCTAGTGCCCCAGGGTGAGAGGTCCAGAAGTCTCCAGCATTGCTGCTGATTCAGGGGTTCTACCTCACCAATGCTAGATTATGGGCTAGAGCTGAGGCTGGAACTGACCTGCACAGGATTGCCTCCTTTGGTCCCACTCTGGTTCCACAGAACTTTTCTGATGACCTTCCAGGTGCTCTTTGGGGTCTCTAGGTTGAGAGGTCTGAAAGCTAACAGTATAGCCCTTGGTTGATAGGTGGAGCAGGGCTGGGTCTTGGTCCAGCCTGCACTGACACTCCTACCATGACCCTTTCTGCTAAGCTTCTAAGTTGTCTTCCACTGAAAAATGTTCTACTCCATCTCTTCAGGTTCTCTGATCCTCCAAAATTTGTTTAGAATCATTATTTAAAGGAACTTGGGGCCGTTTTTTGGGGAGAGGTTGGACAAGTCCCTGGCTTTACTCTGCCATCTTGGATCTGCTTTCCTAACACTCTTTTTAAAGGAACTTTCCTAATCTGCTTGTCTGCTTGGCCCCTAACCTCTTCCCCACCTCTGTGACTCCCCCCACCTTTCCTTGTGCTAATTGCTTCCATTCTAACTTTATTCTGAATATGAAGACCAATCTTAGCTCAACATAACATTATCACAGTGCACACCACAGTACCATATAAACTTTGAACATCTCTTGTGTCTATAGTAGAAAGGATCTTCAAAGAAAATGTTAAGTCCTATAAGTTAGACTTTAACAATGACTACTGTTGCTTAGTTCAGATCTGCATATGTCTTTACATAATGCTGTGATAGTATTCTACTGAGACTATGTGTAATCCTGTACTCCTACTCTTGAACCTACATCTGAACTTATTACTCTTCACTTAAAATCTTTAGTATCTCCTCCTCACCTGTTGAATTGAGTTCAAACTCCTCAGACTGACATTTTAAGTCTATTATTACTATTAAACTTATCTGGTTAAATAAAACTGAAAAATGTATACCATTTCCTAATTTTTCCAAGTCTGCCTTGTCTTATTCTCTTTCTTTCACCATAAAAAGGATGTTATTGACCTTATGCATTTGTCTCAAGGTAGCCATAATTATTTTCTTTCTCCAAATACAAGAAGTCTGAAAGAAGTAGAGCACAGAAAAGTGAAGATAGGTGACAAATATGGTTTTTCTTCCTTAAAAATTACAAGCTTGCTAGCTTGAATCAATAATCTATTTCATATTCACAAAAAAGAGAAATAAGTTTCCTTACAACAATCTCTTTCTTTTAAGTATGATGTTGGTTAAATGCATCCTTCAAAGATAACCTTTTCCTCTGGTTTAATCATCTTCAGAGAGAGAGAGTGATATGTTCTTGTGTCTCATACTGAGCAAGGTTTTCTTCCCCATTCTGCAATGTCTAACTTAAATCACCCTTCTTTGACACTCTTCACCTTTTACCCCATCTTCTGTCATGCTATTTTCTGTTCTTGCTACAGAGAACAATGATTCTCATAGTAAACTTCTATACAATTCTATAGACTTGAATAATGTTGTAAAGTTCCACTTCAGTTTCCTTTCCAAAAGAAATAACCACAGTTCTTTTAGCCCTTCTCCAAAAGGCTTTTTATCACTTTCATTCCACTTTTCTAGACTGTCTTAAAGCTGATTTTGATAAGTCTTCTTTTGTGACCTGAAAGAGCACAGGAACGTTGGCTGCATCAGGGTCAAGACTCCAGGAAAACATTGCCTTTGGGGCATATGGTGATGGCCACATATATCCCATGAGACCATAGTCAGGATGACAAAGATGGACAAATATATTAAATTTTCTCAGAGAGTAAAGCATTTTTTCAGTCAGTGAACCTGAATCTGACCATAAGTCTATTTGGAAGCCATTTATTCAGACAAACCTCCAGTAACTGCATCAATAGACTTTTATAATATGATATAAATCAGCCATTTCTAGATAATTTTCCTGAATCATCTTTACAAGAATATCTTGCTATCATAAGAGACAAACGGATCCAATATACCAGCCATCAGTCTGATGATGCAAGCAGTGCAATGCAATATTTATTTGGGAGACTGTGAATGAAGCATTAAAGTAACTCATCATCCTGATGACTAATCGCTGATAAATAATATCCAAGGCCCACAGATGAACCTAAATTACACTGAAGTGCCTGGGTAAGAAAGGAAGTCATGATACTCAGAACAAAACATTCACTCTCCCACCTACACACTGTGCTCACTTGTTCTCTGCCCAGGCAGAACACAGCTAGTAAAATAAACATTAGTGTGGTCCATTAGTGCCCTGGTATACATCATAAATGACCATGAGTAGCTGGTGACGTTGGTTTTGCTTAACTGAGGGACCCTTTGTTATCCTGAATTGGATTGGTTAACTAATATGTGGAGAGATTATACCCCATGTTTCATGTCTGTTTTATCCACTTTTTCATTACTTATTACCTATTTCATTACTTACTAACAAATCTATAAAAGGGTGGGTGGAGGAAGATAAGTTAAAAAAAAAAAGTTCAAATCAGTCTGTTTTATTGCTTATTATAAATTCCTATCATGGTAGGGCAAAGAAGGAGACAGGAAAAGGAGGTTAGACTAAAATACTAAATGAGACTTCAGGGTTTCTGTGTTTTTAATTAATCTTGGCTAAGCAACTCCCCATTAGTAGAACCTGATCAAGAATTTCCATGCAATGTATTCTGTTGGGAGGCCAGAAGAGAGAGGAAGGATTGCTCTATTAGAGATTTCTCAGTTGTTGATTTTTTTTTTTTTTTATTCCTAGCTCAACGTGTCTGCAGAGTGAAAAAGAATGCTAGCTGTTCTGTGGTAGCAATTCAGGACTTAGCCGGGAGACAAATTCCAAAGGAAAGAATCATTTTCTCAATGCTGCTAATAGCTTTAAGAAAAGGTATAATTACAAGAGCTGAGCTGAATGTAAATATTGTATAAAGCCTCTTGACTGGAGACAAACAGTAGCCCACAGGAAGCATCTTATTCTAACAGACCCCCATCTTCTTCCTTTGAGATGCAGGTTAATGCTAATGTAAAAAATTCCTTCAACTTTCATATGTACTGCTATTATAGATTTCAAAGTATTTATTATTGTAGCACCTGTAAGCATTTAAGAGGTAGAAGTCTGCTAGTTTTACCCAATATTATCTCTTATTTTCAGATTTTTTTACAGCACATCTATGAAAACTGGCTTCAGGCTAAACTTTGTCACCAAGGTTTTTACCTTCTTTTCTTTCGATTTCTTTCTAGGAAAAAAAAGAAAATTTGTTAACACTGAAAATTAATTTAAAATTCAGTAGAAAGTTACTGTGCTTATCATACCTAGAAGCAGGTTTTCTTATTTCATATTAGTAAAAACATAGGAGCAATGAAAGTTTTCCCAAAGTGTCATCAATATCCCCATTTATGATTTTTAGAAATCCTACTATATCACCATCTCTGACATAAGAAATTCCCCTGCTCTTAATGTTGGAAACTCTGCATCTGATTCCTGGAAATACCAGCAAAAAAAGAGAACAAAAATGGCTTTTGCTCTTAACAGACTGGCTAATGTGGATTTATTTTATCCTTGTTCAGAGAAATAATCAGAACACACACACAGAGTCTTAGAACAAGTATTAGTTTTGGAGTTAGAGAATTTTGACTCTAAATCCATTATATGATTTTATTGTTTTGTTAAATTTTTGGCACCTCCTGTTCCAATCCGCTAATTCCTTTTTCATCCATTCTACTATAGCTCTTCTTTTACATTTTTTTTTACTCAAGTGCTCTTATTCTGTTTAAAATAAATAAACAACAAATAAATAAATGTATTTTAACTCATATGAAAATTTTTTGGAATTCTAATTGTTTTTTTTCCAACATGTGTTTTTCTCTGAAGTGTTTCTTAAAAATATTTTTAGTCATCTTTTTTTGTGCATGTATTTCTATCTCAAGCATCTCTGTTGCAATAGTTCATTATGTTATGGTTTTTTTTTTGCCTATTTGTCAAGTCTACTTCCTGACTTTAGACTTTAAATTAGCACTGAATTCTGCCACCATGTTGAAAAAAAAACTGAGTTGGTCCTGTTCCTGCTTTCTTAAAAAATAGGCAAATTTGAAATCCTAAGATATAAGTTAGACAATCTGCTTTCAAGAGACTTATGCTATAGGAGATATGTACTGGAATGGAATCCTGGGCCCACCTAACCAAAGGGAATTTTGATCTCAAAAATCACAAAGTTTTTGAGTAGAGATATTATGGTCCCTCCCTTGTTCTCAAAGAATCCAAATATTAAAAGATAATGTCTTAATTTGTTTGTAAATTGGATTTAAGTGTGATAGAGTTACCTCACTCTTACTTCTAGAGTCATTAAATTCCAGTGACAAGACAAAAATGAAGTTGATTTTGATGGCCCAAGAAATAGTGGGTGACCTTGGTGTCTTCAATGTCTGATCAATAAGTAAGCACTCTATAGTACCTGTTCCAGTTGCCTTTGTGGCTGCTGGAACCAATCCACTTATTCTATAGGGGAAGATTTGGAGTTGACATTCCACTAACACAAAAATGCTTTTGAAACCTGTAGGTTAACCTCAACTTTCTTCAGATCATATACCATAGACATTTTATCAGAGTATGTGCATTATGGATGTTTGATTTGGTTGTTGTCCTTCTTTCCTGAAGAAGAACTGTGGTCAATGAGACTGATACAACTATAGAAGGCTCTACATAAGGTTGGGAACAAGTAGTCCACATGAAAATTTGGAATGGAGATGTCTCTAAAATTCACAAATCTCATTTTGTTGTTGTTGTTGTTGTTCAAGCTACTGCAATTCTGTTTGACTCATAAATATAGTACATTCTTTAATTTAGACACACCATCTTGAGTTGTCCTGTGCCAGTGTCTCACATGTATTGGAATTGATTGCAAAATTATTCAGAGAGATCTTGAAAGTGTCCTTATATTGTTTTATTTGATTTGGTATTCAAAAATGTGCCAACACATCAAAGTTGTACTCACTACAATAGAATTTGAATGCTTAGCAGTTCAGTTTGAGAAAAACAGAAACAAAAAACAACAAAAAAATCTCACTGTCTGGTACATTATCCTGACAGATGGGATCTCCTGAATCTTTTTAAGACATTTCTGATGGTTACTTTCCTGGCATAATGCTGAAACAATGTCCAGGTTCCACAGGCATTAAAAATTACATCAGAACAATAACTATAGACTTCCAGTTTGGAAGCCAGTCTAATAACTTTTATCTCACACACTTTACTTGAGGCCTTCTAAAGACACACAAGCTATCTCTGGCAAACATCCCTGGAAATTATACTGCCAAGGTAAGTGAAGTTATCCCCAGAATTCAAAATCTATTGCTTTACTATAATTAATGGTTTTACCTATGGATAGTGTGGTGCTGTCTGGTGGAGAACTAATTGATAGGCCAAAATTAGCAAAAGCTGCAGAGAATCAATGCATGCTGTGTTGTATTTCAGCTTCACAGCTTCCTTGAGTACACAATTATATATGAACAAACTTTTCTTAACTCTAGTCTTGTCTTGTAGCTTTTTCAAGTTAATTTTTTTAAAAAATCAAATCATTTCAATAGCTGATCTTGATGGGAGTAACATCTTTATTTCATTGGTGACTGGGAAAGTGTAAGAATATTGTCCATTATTTAGAGCAAGCCCATTCTACTATGAAAGTGCAGAATTTCACCAGGCAACTAAACATTGTCATGATATTCCACAAACCTTCACAGTTTATATTATCAAACGCCATTGTCAGATTAATGAATGTTGTGTATAGACATCTGTTTTCTTCCTGGGATTTTTCCTTGAGTTGTTGAGTAACAAACACTGTATTAATCATTCCTTAGCTCCTTCTGAAGCTACACTAGCTCCCAGGTAGATAGCCACCTTCAAAATGAAGGATCAACCCATTGAGAAGAAGGACTGTGGTTAGAATCAATCTCTCTCTCTCTCTCTCTCTCTCTCTCTCTCTCTCTCTCTGTCTCTCTCTCTCCCCTAGGAAGGCATGCAATGCAATGCCCACAATACATACAAAGTCATGAATTTTTTTTTTTTTTGTATTCATCATGTTCTCTATCTTAAGGGGAAAAAAAGAGTTAAAATAAAATGTGGTTCAGTCTTCACTCTAAGATCATCAGTTCTCTATCTCGAATTGTATAAGCATTTTTTATCATGAGTCCTTTGGAATTGTAGTAGATCATTGTATTGATCAGGTTCTTAAAAACTCATTATCTTCACATATTATTATTACTGTCCCTCATGGTTTTTCTGGTCACTTTGCTTTGCTTCATTTCCTGTAATTCTTCTCACACACACATCAATCAGAATAGAATATTCACCAGAGAGGGTCCCAAATATGAGTAAACTCACTCCTCTAGGGATTTGTATTCATGATCTCTAAAGATTACATCAAGAGGAGGACTTTTCAGGAAAGGAAAAATGGAACTTTGGTGGGACACATGCAAAGTTACACTTTGGCAAGGTGCCTGTGCTACAACTGGATGACTGGGATCACCAAACATTTGAAATATTTCTATTTTCTTTGACATCTGAGCAATTTTCTTGTAGATATAGTGACAACAAAGAAATATGATACATGAATCTGTAAAGTGATACTCATAATGTGCAGGGATGCAAAGTGAAGAAAGTGAAACTCCATTTAGGGGGAAAATGACACATTTTTTAATCCACAGCAATTCTTGTCAAAGTTAATCCTTTGCATAGAATGAAGTTATTCTGATGGAAAAAGAAGTGACTTTGGTATGAAGTGTTCTGTTCCCTATGACAAGCTGACTAATCTCTTCTGCCATTCATTCTCACCTGAAGGAGTGTAAGGCTACAATGGCTAAATCAAAAATGTAGTAAATGTCATAATTAGGTAGTTCAGCCATTTCATCTTATTGATATTCTCTGTCATTATTTGGTTACTCATAGAACTATGCATTTTATAATTTGTTCCTGAAATCCTTTTGGGAGAAAAGTGATGTTGCTAAGATGCTTCTTGCTTCAAACATAAACACTGTCACTATGGAACAGTACGGGAATGGATTCCGAAAAAAAATACCATACTTCACATAGTATCATAGCATTAATGCAGTTTCCCTGAGCAGCTAGTTCTTGGAACAAGCAAGTATCCCAGGCAAAATAGACAAAGGCAGGATCATTCATATAAATAATTCAATTTAATTCCATTATATTCAATGAATATTCATTAAACACTTACAACATAGAAGTACTAGGCACTAATACTGAGAGATACAAAGAAAAAAATTAGAGTTCTTTCCCTCAAGAAGTTTGAATTTTATTGGGGAGCTAATTATTGTGTGTGTGTGTGTGTGTGTGTGTGTGTATGGTATATACATATATATATATATGCCTATATATATATAGTCATATATAGGCATATAGTATATATATATGTGTATATATATATATGTATATATATATATATATATATATATATACATATATATATATATATACACATACACACATATATGCATGAATGCATATATCCATGGATGAATATATGTATATGCCTGTAGGTTTATAAGAAAACTACATAAAGATAAAATGTCATTATCTTAACTATGCTTTGGAAGAATGACAGTAAGGAGAGAGTATATTCCTGATGTACAGAAGAACCTATGTAAAAACACAAAAGCACATCAAATGGGAAAGAATGTCAAATATAGGAAATAACTAGAATGCCATTCTAAGCAGTTTAGAAAATAGGTGGGGGATGGGATTTGTATGGCATTTTAAATGGCAAGAAGAATATGCCTTTCATTCTAAGGGAAATCAGAAACTAATGAATATTTTTAATAGGGGGATAAATGTTTAGATCTAAAATTTTAAAATATCAATTAGATAATATGTAAGATGTATTGAGTTATGTCTCTTATATTTGAGCCATTGTTTGGTTCCTCAACAAGTTTTTTACCCCTTCCCTAACTTTTAAGGAAGTTTCAAAGAAGCAATAAAATTGTATCTTACTAGTGCACGGTTATATATTTTTTCTAAAATATGATATATTTTATTAATATGAAATTTAGAGTTGGAATTTTTCTGGAATATATCAGATTTCATAATTAACAATTATCCTAATAGATATGAAGAAGGGAAGTCAGGTATAATAATACAACACAAAAATATTTGTTTATCATTTACTACATACCAAGCACTGTGCTAAGCTTTAAGAATATGAATATGAAAAAAGAAAGATAGCTCCTTCCCTCACAGAATTTACAGTCTAATAGGTGAAGATAACACATAAAAAGAAGCAGAAAAGTAGAAACCAGAAAGGAGAGGAGAAGATATAAGGATAGTAGGATCAAATACAAGGAGTACAAGGGGGTATTGATTTCTTTAATTCTCAATTTGTTGTTGTGGGGGGCATGAAATACAGTATAAAAAGGTAGACTTTTGTCTGTTTAAAAATAAATGTGCACAAACACAATTGTACATTTTTAAACTATATTAGATTGCTTGTTATTTGGGGGAATGGAACTAGGGAGAAAAAATAGAGCTCAAAATCTTACAGATGAACGCTTGTTTTTCTTGATTTCTTGATTTATTCATTTAAGTGGCTTTCTCCAATTACAGTCAAAACAAAAAAAATACATTTGTTTTAAAATTTTTTGAGTTCTGCATTATTTTCCTTATCCCCACCCACAATTATAAAATCACATGTGAAGTTATATAAAACATCTCTATAAAAGTCAAGTTGTGAAAGAAAACATAGATCCTCATCTTAATGAAAATTAATCCCCTTAAAAAGTTGAGAGGCAGACAGAGCGACAGAGAGAAAGAGAGAGAGAGAGACACACAGAGAGAGACAGAGAGACAAACAGAGAGAGAAACAGAGAGAGAAAGACAGAGAGAGAGACAGAGAAAGAGAGAGAGAGAGAGAGAGAGAGAGAGAGAGAGAGAAAGAGAGAGAGAGAGAGAGAGAGAGAGGAGAGAGAGAAAGAGAATGCTTTAATCAATATTCATAACTGGTCATTCCAGATCATTACTGTTACTTTGTAGATAGTTCTTTTCACTTTGCTGAGTGCATGGAGGACTTTCCATGTTTTTTTTTTTTTTTTTTTTTTTTTTTTTTTCTGAGAGCATCTGCTCTTCATTTCCCACAAATCAACAATGTTCCATCACAAATGCATACCACAATTTATTGAACCATTCCCCAATTGATGGGCATTACTTCAATTTTCACATTTTCCCCCTGAGAAGAGAGCTGTTATGAAGATTTTTTAAACATATAGGCCATTTTCCCCTTTTTTGGAATCTCTTTGTGTTCTCATGCCTAGTAGTGGTGTTGTTAGGTCAAAGATATGGATGAATTTATAGCCCATTGGGTACAGAACATATCCTTCAATCATTTATTGATTGCTCTTATTTTTTATCAGTCTGACTCAGTTTCCTCTATGTTTTAAAAATGAGGCCTAATCAGAGAAACTTGCTTTGAAATGCCGTTTACAATTACTATTTCTAATTGTATTCCCCCATTTATTCTCTCTCTCCTTTCACCTTATTCCTCCTGAAGTATTTTGCCTCTGACCACTCCCTGCTCCAATATACCCTCTGTTTTATCCCCTTTCCCATATCTCATTCCCCTTCTATTTTCCTGCCGTATACCACATATTTCTATATCTATATTTCTAAACCATATTTGAGTATGCATGTTATTTTTTCTTTAAGCCAATTTTGATGAAAGTATTGCTCACAAACTCCTCCTCTCCTCCCCCTCTTTTCTTCCATTATAAACGTCACTTTCTTCTGTCCCTCCATCCCTTCCTTCTTTTTTTCCTCTCTTCCTTTCTCCTTTTCTCCCTCTTTCCCTCCCTCCCTCCTCCCTTCCTTCCTTCCTTCCTTCCTTCCTTCCTTCCTTCCTTCCTTCCTTCCTTCCTTCCCTTCTTCTATTGTGTAATCTTCCCAAAGGATTACAAATTTTAATCATTGAAACTTCACAAGATATCTCAGTTCTCATTTATTGGCCAGCAAAAGTTCTCAGGCCAAGCCCCACTTGGTCACTTTGGGGACTGATTGGCTCAGAGTTAATGTAAATAACAATTATTTCACTTTTGGCAAGAAACCATGAGAGTCTTCCCTACCTAGATTGAGTTGTTTTGACTATAATTTGAAAAGTTTCCATTCTCTGCCTCATTTCTCACCTACCCTTAATCATTGAATAGACATCACTCCAGTGATACAGACTATTAAAGAGCTCAGCGATACAGTGATCCAAGACAACTCTGAAGAACTTAAGGTGAAACGTGCTATCCATATCTAGAGAAAGAATGGATAATAGCTGAATACAGGTTAGACCATACTTTAAAAAAAAAATTGGGGTGACTGCATTTCCCTCTATCACTTAAATCCAATTCACTTGCATGTCTTGGCATTACCTTCCTGATGTCATGATTCCCTTTAAGAATAAAGGACAACCAAAAACTTTTGGAGCCAGCCTACATTGGTATTTAATTCCATAACATGTTTTTGATTGCCTTATTGTTATTGTTCTTTTCATTTACATTTTTATAATTATTGATTGGACATATTTTTTCTTTATTCTACTTAGTTCATCTTTTTTCAGATTTTAAGGCACATTTATGATTTTTATAATTATATCCTATAGAAAAATAATATTTCATTATATTCATATGTCACAAGTTTTAGACATTTCCCACTTGAGTTTTGTTTTTTCTACTATAGAAATGTTGTGATATGTGTATGTATGTTGTATATATATGTGTGTATGTGTGTATGTGTTTGTGTGTACATATATAAAATATATGACTGATAAATATATTTTATTATTATATTGTTATTCTTATTCAATTATGTTAATATTATATGTATACATTGTATTATTTATTTTGCATAGCAATATTTCAGATATAAATATGTAATATAATAAATAATTATTACAAGCATGTGATACATAGTAAATATTAAATATATCTATATATATCTAAAATAATACCACATGTGATAATTTTCTGTGGTAGCAAAAAACCAAAATCAAATCAGTGCTCATCAAGTGTGAGGAAATGGCTAAACAAATTGTTATGTTTGAATATAATAGAATATTGTCCTTTTATAATAAATTACAAATGTAAACAGCTCCAAGTTGATGAAATGTGAAGTAAGCACAATTAAGAGAAAGTATACAAAATATTTTAGCAGTATACATTTAGATTTGACTGATTTATGTATGTCTATTTAGATCCATTTCTATGTATCTCTATATCTATCCCCTTTCCTCTCTTTCCATCTCTCTCTCTCTCTCTCTCTCTCTCTCTCTCTCTCCATTGCTCTCTGGACTTTCTTTTCATCTTTGGTACTTTGGGGATTAGTTATTTTCTTGGTTTAATTACACTTGTTTTCTAAAAGAACTGGATGAATTCTACCAAGAATTCAAAAGTATGTGTCTCTTTCCACAAATCTTCCAACATTCCGATCCCATATTTTGCTATAATTTTTGATTTACCGTGCGAAGTTAACTTTAGTTGTTTTTATTACCATTAAATTAATTATTACTGATTTGAACCATTTTATATGGTTGTTAAACAATTTGTAATTCTTTTAATGTTTGTTCATTTGTGTTAGAGACCATTTTTTTCTTAATTAACTGCTTATTTTTTTTATCTCTACTCATGTGGAGCTTCCAAGTAAATAGAGGAGACACCATTCAAAGAACTATGTACAAGCTTATTGTAAAGAAAATAATTTGAAAATAGTCAATGGAGTGAAAAAACTAGAATTAAGGGAAACTATGAAAAGATTTTGGGGAAATGTGGAAGGGATTTTTGCTAGGACTTAAAAGAATTCAGGGGTCTCAGCAGATAAATATGAAAAGAAAGATCATCATATGCATGTTGAAAAACTTGTGAAAATTTCCAAAAGTGGTAGATAAAGTATATTATTTGAAGAACCTCACGGAGGCTATTGTTATTATGTCATAGAATATATTTGAGAAATGAATGTGAAGTGTAAAAAAATTGGACAGCTGTAGTTCAAAGATTAAGAAGGGTTCTGCATGCTAAATAGGGGAATTTGTATTCAATACTGGAAGTCATATGGAGCCTTTAGACTTAATAAATTCCAGGGTTCCATGATCAAACCTTTGCTTTAAAAAGATCACCTTGACATCTGAGTGGAGTCAGACTTGACTCGGATAGATCACCTAGCAAGTTATTGCAATAGTGCAAGTGTAATGCAGTTTTGGGGAGGGGGAGAAATGGAGAGAGACTTCACTAGAGTAGTGGCAGTGTCCGAAAAGATACTGGGGCCTATGAGAGAGAGGTTACAAATGTAAAATTGAAAGTATTTTACAAAATATTGGGTATGTTGAGTAGTAAGAAATACAGATAGGACTAGGGAATGGCAGCTAGATTGCGAGACTTGGAGACTGAGAAATGATGGCAGTAGAGACTTTTGGAAGGGGAGAATGCTTGAGAAGGGAGAAAATGATTTCAGTTTTGGATGCATTAAATTTAAAATGCCTATAGGAAATACATTTCAAGACTTGAAACTGAGGATCAGAGAGACTATGGCTGGATATGGAGGTGTAAGAATCATTAGTATCTTAAAGATGCTAATTGAGTCCATGGGAATTGATGAGATTGTCAAGTGAAACAGCATAGAGGGAGAAGAGAAAGTAGGCTAGGATAAACGCCTATAGAAGAGACACTCACAGTTATTGGGCATGAAGTGTCTGAAGAAAACTTAGGAAAAGGCTGTGTAGGAGCAATTAGATAGAAAGAAGGAGAACCAGGAGAAAGTATTACCACTGCTACACCACCCACTCACATACATACCCAAAAAAGAAAATCTAGAGATGAAAGAATATTAAGAATAGAGTTGTCAACTGTGCCAAAAAGTGATGAGAGGTAAAGATAAGAATTGACAAAAGGTCATCAGATTTGATAGTTAAGAAATAATGGTAAGTTCTGTGGCCAGACTAAAGAGAGTAAGAGGAGAGTGAAAGGTGGGGAAATGTAAACATCTCTTGTAAAAGACCATCTCAATAAATGTAGACAAAAAAGAGAAGAGATATAATAGAACAGTAAGTGGGAATGAATGAATCAAATGAAATTTAAAATGACATGGAAATGTTTATAGGCAACAGGGAAATAGTAGACAGTGCATGAAAAAAATCAATATGGTATAAGAAGAATGGAAAGATAATAGGCAACAGGGTTACAATTTCTAAAACCAAGTACAGGTTTATATTTTATCTTGGAGGTAATATGAATTACATGAAGGGGAATAAATGATAAATAAATGCCTATAAATAGATATAGTTTCTATAAAAATATATATGTGTATATATATAAATAAAAACATACAGATAGTCTCCATAAAAATCTCTCTCATTCTATATATACTACACACACACACACACACACATGCACGCAGAAATTCCTTGTCATTTGTGGAGATATTTTTACTTAATGGTTCTCTCCTCTCTCTATGTATACATAGTTATATGAGTGTACTTCAGGATAAATTTGTATCCTAGATTGAAGTCAGAACACTGCTGCAAAGAAAGGAAACAAAAAATATTCTTCAGAGGCTAAAAAAATACTCAAATTACAGTAAATTTGGAATTGAAATAAAAGAAGAATTTTTTGGTGAAAAAAAAAATTGTTTTGCACAATATAAAGGCCATTGGGGAAAAATAATCAACCACTGAAAGAATGAAGTTCTTCATCTATAATGTGGTAGAAGTTAATGAAATATTCAACTCCTGGAGCAATGCAATACAGTATAATACAAAGAATAAATCATTTCTAAATAAGAGAAGAGAATCTAATGGGTATTCTCAGTCAGTTTAAAAGCTCTGTTATCACTATAGTGCAAAGATAATGATTTCTACCTCTACAATTCCTTGCAATGATTGTTTTGCCAATATACAGTGTAAAAGAAACAAAGAGTAATAATTGCTTGTCACCATTGACGAAGCATGACAGGCATCAAGAATAGGAAAGGGTTTGTTGGAGAAGGAATACCATGTAGCTATAACCAATAGTAACAGGCTGTACTGTACAATCACCAGTAGACCAAGGAAGAAAAGAACACTTGAAGGTCAAATTAAATGAGCTGTTTACACCTCTCCAGTTAAACAAAACATATTTCAGAGGCTAAATGAATTGAATCATTGAGTGAACTTTAAAAGGTGCAGAACGATGCAAGAAATCATATAAGAATTAGAACTATATTTCCAGATGAGGTCCAATTGTAGTATAGTTGAGGGAGAGATTTATCATAGAATATTATTGGGGCAAATATAAACCAGCAAGCATTTCATTATAGAAAAATATAATAATATGAAGCATAATCTGTTAAAAGCATCTAGACTGATCAGCCTATTTTTAAAATTTTTCTTTCTTTCTTCTTTATTTTTAGGGATATCAGAGGAAACCACCACAAATGGAAAAAAAAAAAGTTATCCAACAAAAGTCCACTTAGGGACTGTGAGAGGGGGATGGTAAGATTTAAACTATGATTTTATTGGTATAGCAATACTGTTAAGCAAACTGTTTCTACAAATGCCAATAAGCAGCTACTCTGCAACTTAGATTTTAAAAAATTTGAGAGACAGAGAGACAGAAAGACAGACAGAGACAGAGATATAGAGACAAAGAGACAGAGAAACAAAACCTAATTTTTGGGCATGTCTGACTCTGTGATTCTACTTAGATTTCTTGGCAAAAATCAACAGAGCAGGAAATTAAAGCAGACAGGATAAGTGACTTGTCCAGTGTCACATAGTTAATAAATGTGTAATGCCAGATTTGAATTTAGGAATTCTTGACTCTAGGCACTATCCATTGTATGATCTAGCTGTCATGCATTGAAAAGTTAATTAACTTGTACAAAATTATACAGGACTTCAGAAAGCTAACTTTCTAATACTGTCAGTTTCCTATTGGACTTTCCTATAAATACAAGGTTTTATTATAAAATAAAGAGGCAAAATTCATACAACTTCATAGATGAACAAACATTTTAGTAAACACAATCTTAATTACCTGCTTGTCTATCTGTAGAAGATAGACAGGAATAGAATAAGTAGCATTTATATAACTTTTAATGTTTGCTAGGTATCCTACAAATGTTATCTCATTTGATCCTTACAACAAATTTGTGAAAGTGGTATTATTAATATTCCCATTGTACAGATGAAGAAAGCAATTCTGAGAGAATTGGGTGACTTTCTAAGAGTTATTCACCTATTAAATATCCAAGATAAGAATTCAATTCTGAGCTTCCTAATTCCAAAGCTAGTACTCTAATCCCCGTACTCACTGGATGTATTCCTCCTATCACAAATCATACAGTAAAGCAGAGATCCTAAACATAAACATATGGAAAGATAAGAAAAAATTGTATTTTTTCAAGCTTCAGTGTATCTGCAATCTTATATGTGTGGAAACTCATCAATATATATCTTGACTCATCCATGTCCTCTCATTATTTGCAAATCTTGTACATGATCTCCTGCAAATCTTTCACTGACACTTGGGGAAAAGTAACTAAATGTCCCCGAAGTCTTTTCCTTTCTGAATTACATTGGTACTAAAGGAGCCCACGGGCTATTTATTAGTTATCCCTAATAGTACATCAGAAAATATGCCAAATATGAAGAAATGCTCTTTGACTTTCCACTGGTGAATAAAGATGGCCTTTTGAGTTGCTTTTCCCAAAAAGGATTCATACAGAGTATTTGAACTGAATCTGAAAAAAAACACATGAGATTATTTTTAATAAAGCTTTTTTTTTTAATTTTCAAAACATATGAGCAGAAAATTTGACAACATTGATCCTTGCATAGCCTTGTGTTTCAGAGTTTCTCCTCCTTCTCTCCATCCCCTCCCCTAGATGGCAATCAATTCAATAAATGTTAAACATGTCGAAATATATGTTAAATCCAATATAACCATATTTGTAATGTCCAGGCTAGTTTTCTTGAGGATTTCTCTGGAATCTGAGATTGAGCTCGAGCACACTTTTACTGAAGTCTCTCTCTAGTCTGCTGATTTCAAGTCCTCTCAGCCCTTATACACTTTAGGACAATTATATCACTACAGCATACTGAGCATATGCCAACTGTAGAATCATTACATAACCATACTAAGTACTAAGTACATGTGAACTAGAGAACCATTATCTCATCAATCACATTGAGTTAACACCCTGTTTATAAGTATCTTTAGTTCAAATATACTTTTCTCAGAGTTCCCTGATATTTGCATTCTTCTGCACATATTTATACAATTCCCTTGCTGCACAAGAGAAATCAGATGTTAAAAAAAGAAAGTAAATGAGTAAGAAAAGAAAATGCAAGAGAACAACAACAAAAAGAATGAGAATATTATGCTATGATCCACATTCAGTTCCTACAATCCTCCTTTTGAGTGTAGATGGCTCTCTTCATCACAAGATCATTGGGACTAGTATCAATCATCTCATTGGCAAGAGTTACATACATCAGAATTGATCACCATAGAATATTGATGTTGTTGTGTACAATGATAACCTAGTTCTGCTCATTTCACTTAGCATCAATTCATGTAAGTCTCTCCAGGCCTCTCTAAGATCATCCTCCTGATCATTTCTTATGGAATAGTTATATATATATATATATATATATATATATATATATATATATATAAGTGACTTGCTTTGGGTCACACAGCTAAGCAGTGTTGTGTGTGAGACCAGATATGAACTTGGGTCCTCCTAACTTCAGGGCAGGTGCTCTATCCACTGAGGCCAATTATCCTCAAACAGTAATACTCCATAACATTCATAAATCTTAACTTATTCAGCCATTCTCCAACTGATGGGCATCCACTCAGTTTCCAGTTTCTTGCTTCTACAAAAAGGGCTGCCACAAACATTTTGCACATGTGGGTCCCTTTCCTTACTTTAAGACAGGGGTCCTCTAACTACAGCCTGTGAGCCAGATGCAGCCCGCTGAGCATGTTTATGAGGCATGCTGGGTTATGGCAAAATCAGACCGGAAGTGACGTTCAACCTAAACTCGCATTAGCCCTGGCACTGGACTGAGGCAGTGGAGACAGAGTGTGAGGCAATACCAAGGTAAGGTGAATTCCCATGCTGGAGTGTGGGGTGTGGGGAAGGGAGAGAGATGCAGAAGATGGAGAATTGATGGCCCGTGGCCTTGTACAGTAATGGCAACCATCACAACAGACAGGCATGGGGGATGTACAGTGCATGATGTGCATGTCACAGCTGCTGCAGAGGGAATTCACTGCAGTAGTGAAGGTTGGAAGTGGGAGGGTGAAGAGCAGGAGAGAGAGTGCTGGAAATGGAGGCATCACAGCACAGAGGCAGCTTGGAGGAAGTTGGGCATTGCAGTCTGTATGTTTCTGTGTGGGCAAAGTTATTGCTGGTATATGGTTTTTGTAGCATGTATATATACATACATACATATATATATATATATATATATATATATATATATATATGTATGTATATACATATATTGGTATTTTACTAATAGCAATTTGGAATCCCTAGGAAATAATAATGTCAAGAAAAAGAAAAATTGACTTGGAGTGTAGGATATTCAAAGAACAGTGGACTTATGATTATTTTTTCATGCAGTACAAGGAAAGAGTTGTATGTCTCATATGCCAGACACTATATTCTGTGTTCAAAGAATATAATTTGCTTCAACACTATGAAACTCAACATAAAGATAAATATGATAGTTTGGTTGGAGAAGTGAGAAAAGATAAAATATTAAAACTGAAAAATACATTGACAACTCAGCAAAATACTTTTGTGAAGCAGAAGCAGCTAAATATTTCATAACTGCTAGCAAGTTTTCAAGTTGCCAAGCTAATGGTCTGCACTGGCAAACCATTTGTGGAGGGAGAATTTGTTAAAGAATGCCTTCTTTCTGTTGCCAAAGAGATGTGTTCAGAGAAGGCCGATTTATTTAGTACAGTGAGTCTTTTAGGACCTACAATTACATGGAGGGTTGAAGAAATGGGAGACAATCTGCATCAGCATTTACAAAACTCCATAAAAAATTTCATATTTTTCCTTGGCACTCGACAAAAGCAATGATGTTCGTGATTCTGCACAACTTCTAATTTTTATTCATTAGACGAATGATTATTTTGAAGTCAGAGAAGAGCTTGCTGCACTGCAAAGCATCAAGGGAAAAACTACAGGAGGGGATATCTATGAAAAGGTTTGCCAAACTATGAATGGTTTGGAGCTGGACTGGGCTAAACTAGCCAGCATGACAATTGATGGTGCTCCTAGCATGGTGGGGTCTAAGAAAGGAGTAATTGATCACATTAACCAAGAGATGGACAAACATAACCATTCTCATTCAATAGCCATACACTGCCTCATCTACCAACAAATGCTGTGTAGTAAATCACTGAAGAAGAAATCACTGAACAGTAAATCACTGTTATGAAAATTGTGGTATCTTGTGTTAACTTTATTAGAGCTACTGCACAAAATCACAGACAATTTCAGGAATTTCTTTCTGAGCTAAATGTTGAGTATGAAGATGTTCTATATCACACAGAAGTCCATTGGCTGAGTCTAGGGAGAGTTTTGAAATGTTTCTATGACTTACTTCCACAGATTACAATTTTTCCACTTTCAAAAAACAAAGAAGTACCAGAGCTCAATGATGCAGAATGGAAATGTCACCTTGCCTTTCTGACAGATGTAACAGAGCTGCTCAACAATTTTAATATGCAACTTCAAGGAAAGGGGAAGCTCATCTGTGATATGCAATCATATGTCAAAGCATTTGAAGTAAAATTAGGCCTCCTCATCAAACGAGTGAAGAAGGAAAATTTCTGCCATCTCCCCACAACTCAAAATCTGTTAGCGGAAAAACCGCTGATTGCATTCCTAAACAAAACATGTGTGGATTCACTGGAAAAATTGCAAAAGGAGTTCCAATTTAGATTTAAAGAGCTTCATCTCCATGAACAGGACATATAGCTTTTCTGTAACCCATTTTCTATTGACATTGAAAATGTGGATACAATTTACCAAATGGAAGTGGTTGGACTGCAGAATGTGACTCTCTGAAAGACGCATTCAAGTCAAGCAGTCTTCATAATTTCTATGCATCTCTCCCCTCTGAGACATATCCTCATCTCAGGAACCATGCACTGAAAATGGCAAACATCTTTGGCAGCACTTATATCGGTGGACAGATTTTGTCCAGAATGAAATGCTTGAAATCTCCACCCAGATCAAGACTAACAGATGCACACTTGTATACTTGTTGCGACTAGCAGTGACAAATATGGAACCAGACATTGACCATCTCATTAGCCAAAAGCAGGCGCATAGTTCCCATTGAAATACCCGTAAGTTTTTGTTTTGTTTTTAACTTTACTTCATTTTAATTATTGTATTTGTTCCCATTTTGTTTCTTCACTTCAAAATAATAATATATGCAGTGTGCATAGGAATTTGTTCATAGTTTTTGTTTTTAGTATAGTCTGGTCCTCCAACAATCTGAGGGACAGTGACCTGGCTCCCTGTTTAAAAAGTTTGAGAACCCCTGATTTAAGATTTCTTTGGGATATAGGACCAATAGAAACACTGCAGGATTAAATGGTATGCAGTTTGATAACTTTTTGAACAAAGTTCTGAATGGCTCTACAGAATGTCTGGATCCATTCACAACTCCATCAACAATGTATTAGTGTCCCAGTTTTCCCACATCCCCTCCAACTTTTGTCCTTGCACTTTTCCTGTCATTTTAGCCAATCTGACAGGTGTATAGTGGTATCTTGGAGTTGTCTTAATTGCATTTCTCTGATCAAGAGTGATTTAGAGCACTTTTTCATATGATTAG
Source organism: Sarcophilus harrisii (assembly GCF_902635505.1). Classification (NCBI taxonomy): domain Eukaryota; kingdom Metazoa; phylum Chordata; class Mammalia; order Dasyuromorphia; family Dasyuridae; genus Sarcophilus; species Sarcophilus harrisii. The sequence goes on from NC_045429.1 coordinate 154,406,033, forward strand.
AATTAGTTTTAATTTCTTCATCTGAAAATTGTTTATATCCTTTGACCATTTATCACTTGTAAAATGGCTTGGATTCTTTTTTTTTTATTTAATAGCCTTTTATTTACAGGTTATATGCATGGGTAACTTTACAGCATTGACAATTGCCAAACCTCTTGTTCAAATTTCACCTCTTACCCCCCACCCTCTCCCTCAGATGGCAGGATGACCAGTAGATGTTAAATATATTAAAATATAAATTAGATACACAATAAGTATACATGACCAAACCATTATTTTGCTGTACAAAAAGAATCAGACTCTGAAATATTGTACAATTAGCTTGTGAAGGAAATCAAAAATGCAGGTGGGCATAAATATGGGGACTGGGAATTCAATGTAATGGCTTTTAGTCATCTCCCAGAGTTCTTTCTCTGGGCGTAGCTGGTTCAGTTCATTACTGCTCCATTGGAAATGATTTGGTTGATGTCATTTCTGAGGATGGCCAGGTCCATCAGAACTGGTCATCATATAGTATTGTTGTTGAAGTATATAATGATCTCCTGGTCCTGCTCATTTCACTCAGCATCAGTTTGTGTAAGTCTCCAGGCCTTTCTGAAATCATCCTGTTGGTCATTTCTTACAGAACAATAATATTCCATAATATTCATATACCACAATTTATTCAGCCATTCTCCAACTGATGGACATCCATTCAGTTTCCAGTTTCTAGCCACTACAAAAAGGGCTGCCACAAACATTCGTGCACATACAGGTCCCTTTCCCTTCTTTATAATCTCTTTGGGATATAATCCCAGTAGTAACACTGCTGGATCAAAGGGTATGCACAGTTTGATAACTTTTTGAGCATAGTTCCAAACTACTCTCCAAAATGGTTGGATTCGTTCACAACTCCACCAACAATGCATCAATGTCCCAGTTTTCCCACATCCCCTCCAACAATCATCATTATTTTTTCCTGTCATCTTAGCCAATCTGACAGGTGTGTAGTGGTATCTTAGAGTTGTCTTAATTTGCATTTCTCTGATTAATAATGACTTGGAGCATCTTTTCATATGACCAGAAATAGTTTCAATTTCTTCATCTGAGAATTGTCTGTTCATATCCTTTGACCATTTTTCAATTGGAGAATGGCTTGATTTTTTATAAATTAGAGTTAATTCTCTATATATTTTGGAAATGAGGCCTTTATCAGAACCTTTGACTGTAAAAATATTTTCCCAGTTTATTGCTTCCCTTCTAATCTTGTCTGCATTAGTTTTGTTTGTACAAAAACTTTTCAGTTTGGTATAGTCGAAATTTTCTATTTTGTGATCAGTAATGCTCTCTAGTTCTTCTTTGGTCATAAATTCCTTCCCCTTCCACAGGTCTGAGAGGTAAACTATCCTCTGTTCCTCTAATTTATTAATAATTTCATTCTTTATGCCTAGGTCATGAACCCATTTTGACCTTATCTTGGTGTACAGTGTTAAGTGTGGATCAATGCCTGGTTTCTGCCATATTGGTTTCCAATTTTCCCAGCAATTTTTGTCAAGCAATAAGCTCTTATCCCAAAAGCTGGGGTATTTGGGTTTGTCAAAGACTAGGTTGCTATAGTTGTTGACTGTTTTGTCCCTTGAACCTAACCTATTCCACTGATCAACTAATCTATTCCTTAGCCAATACCAAATGGTTTTGGTAACTGCTGCTCTATAACATAATTTTAGATTTAGTACAGCTAAGCCACCTTCATTTGATTTTTTTTTCATTAATTCCCTTGAAATTCTTGACCTTTTGTTTTTCCATATGAATTTTGTTGTTATTTTTTCTAGGCCATTAAAATAGTTTTTTTGGGAGTCTGATTGGTATAGCGCTAAATAAATAGATTAGTTTAGGTAATATTGTCATCTTTATTATATTTGCTCAAATGGCTTGGATTCTTATATATTTGAGTCAATTCTCCATATATTTTAGGAATGAGACCTTAATCAGAACCCTTAAATATATATAAAAAATTTCCTAATTTATTGTTTCCCCTCTGGTCTTATCTGCAATTAGTTTTGCTTTTAGAAAAACTTTTTAGCTTAATGTAATCAAAATTATCTATCTAGTGTTCACTTATAAGTTCCAGTTCTTCTTTAGACAAAAATTCTTTCCTTCTCCACAGATCTGACAGGTAAACTATCCTATCTTTTTCCAATTTGCTTATATCTGTCTTTATGTCTAAATCATACACTCATTTAGATCTTATTTGGTATGTGGTATTAGGTGTCGGTCAAGCACTGATTTCTTTCATACTGGTTTCCAATTTTCCCAGCAGTTTTTCTCAAATAGTGAATTCTCATCCCCAAAGTTGGGGTCTTTATGTTTGTCAAACACTAGATTGCCATAGTTATTGCCTATTTTGTCCTGTGATCCTAAAATTTTCTATTGATTGACTGTTCTTTTTCTTAGCCAGTAGCAAATGGTTTTGATGACTATTGCTTTATTATATAGTTTTAGGTTTGGCCCAGCTAGGTCACCTTTATTAGCATTTTTTTCATTAATTCCCTTGAAATTCTTGAACTTTTGTTCTTCTAGATGAACATTGTAACTATTTTTTTCTAGATCTGTAAATAATTTCTTAGGAGTTTAATTGGTGTGGCACTAAATAAATAGATTAATTTAGGTAGTATTGTAATTTGTATTATATTTGCTCAGCCTATCCATGAGCACTTGATAGTTTTCCAACTGATTGAGTCTGACTTTATTTTATCCATTTATCTATTTGTGTGGAAAGTGTTTTGTTGTTGTGTTCATATAGTTCCTGACCTTCCTTTGGTAGATAGATTCCCAAATATTTTATATTATCAACAGTTATTTTAAATGAAATTTTTCTTTGTATCTCTTGCTGGTGGACTTTGTTGCTAATATATGAAAATGTTGATGATTTATGTGGATTTATTTTGGATCCTGCAACTTTGCTAAAGTTGTGGATTATTTCTAATAGTTTTTTTTAGCTAATTCTCTAGGGTTCTTTAAGTATACCATCATATCACCTGCAAAGAGTGATCATTTGGTTTCCTCCTGTCCTACTCTAATTCCTTTAATTTCTTTTTCTTCTGTTATTGCCAAAACTAACATATCTAATAAATATTGAAGAGTGATGGTGATAGTGGCCAGCCTAACACCTGAGATTTTAAAAGCAAAGAGCTCAATTCAGAGGAATTCCTATTTTTTAGATACATTCTCCAGATTTTATTTCCAGGATATGCCTTTTTGGAAAATTTTGTACTATTTGAATAGGATGTGAATACATACCAAATAAAGTAATATCTTCAGTGTAATTAGAACTGGGTCTAGAATATAGTATACTGAAATTAGTAGTAATGTTTATATCATTCCTTCTTTTCTTCTGTCTCTAGCACTCACTAACTGATCATGTTCAAGTAACTTTATCCTCCTTGTAACTCAGTGTTCTCATCTAAAAAATGAAAAGAGTATATTAAATATATTCCTTATTTATTTTGCATTAAGCAACTTTAAGTTGTCCTTCAGGAAAGTTAGCAAAATTGATTTTGGGTAGGTAGGACAATATTTTATAGTATAAGTGTAATACTATATCTGCCAATGAAATCATCAAAAATTGTGAATATGCAAAGTTATATGGTAGGTAGTAATCTGGTATTTTAGGAAGTACAAAGTTCCTTTCTAAATCAAACTGTCAGCATTTCCAACTCCATTTAAATAGTCAAACTAGTTTGACTCATATTTGTTAAGTGACAGATCAATTCTCTGAGAGCCTGCAAAGCAGTAGATCATAACATCTGAAGGAGTTTCTGGGCAGCCTTTGCTGATACAGGTGTTGTGGATTAGGAATGAGATAAGTTGGAGGCAGAGGGAAGAGGAGAGAGGTCAGACAATGCAACGACCTCTCAGTCAGAGAGGTCAGAAAACAGCAACTGCTTCTCAGTCTCCTTGTATCATCCTCTCACAAGAGAAGATCCATTCTGGGTTGGACCTCTAGTAGCCACAGTCAGGTGGCTCCTGTGTATTACAATAGCTCTATGTATTCCAGCAGGTAATTTTTTTTTCTATCTTGTTTGGAACTGATCTACATATGAAGCAATGACAAAAGTTCATTCTTCAAACAGAATCAGTGACAATATAAATATAATTTCAGTCATTTTCAGTGTGTATGTAATTCCATGTGGAGCCCCCTCCAAAAAGAAAAATCTGGCGTTTTCTTGGCAAAGATAGAGTTTTTTGTTTGTTTGTTTTGTTTTTGTTTTACTATTTCCTTTTCCAACTAATTTTAGAGATGAGAAAACTGAGGCAAACAGACATGCTTAGGGTCACATAGCTAATAAATATCTGAGGCCAGATTTGAATTTAGGAAAATGAGTCTTCCAGACTGAAGCCTTGGAATTCTATCTATTGTATCATCTTGTTGTACTATGTACATGCAATGCTTACTCAAATTGTAAATATATAAGTATCTATTACATTCCTAGGAGCATAGTTTGAGCTCAAAGTGAACTTGGAACTACTTCATTTTAAAAATGAAAAAAAAATTGAGGAAAATAACTTTCCTATAGTCATATGGATATAAAGCCATGAAGTTAAAATTCAGTAAAATCCTGGCTTAAAGTGTTGTGTTTATTTCAGTGCACCATGATCTTATCTGCACCATCACTTTATCATAGAGATCTTTATAGGGTGTCCCAGCATACTTAGTTTTAAGGAATTCAAGTTTTAAACTTCACTCAAGACTTTCATGACACTCTACATAGAATTCAGTCTAACCTAAGCCAAAACAATACAACAAGTTCTTAATAATTGCATACTTAGCTAGGTTCTGGAAAGAGAAAGGCAAAAAAAAAAAAATAATTCTTAAAAGCATGATACATTTTTTCACAAGTAAACACAAAGACATTTCTGAAGGTATAGCACACAACTTGAAAGGGATTTTTATTTTTTTTTTAACTTTTTATTTTCAAAACATACACACAAATAATTTTTTAACATTGACCTCGGGTTTCAGCCAACACATTGGCCTTGTGTTTCAGCTTTTCCCCTCCTTCGCCCTACCCTTTCACCTAGATGGCATGGGATCCATGTATGTTATACATGTTAAAATGTTAAATCCAATATGTGTAAACATATCTATACTTTTCTCTTGTTGCACAAGAAAAGTCAGATCAAAAAGGAAAGAATGCAAGCAAACAACATCAAAAAGAGTGAGATGACAAGAAAAAATAATGACAAATGTTGGAGGCGATGTGGGAAAACTGGGACTGATACGTTATTGGTGGAATTGTGAACAAATCCAACCATTCTGGAGAGTAATTTGGAACTGTGTTTTTTTGAGCTTGTAGCCCAAAAGAGGACTTAAAGGATGGAAAGGGACCCACATGTGCAATTATGTTTGTGGCGCACTTTTTGTAGTGGTTAGAAACTGGAAACTGAGTGGCTGAATAAATTATGGTCTATGAATGTTATGGAATATTATTGTTCTGTAAGAAATGATCAGCAGGGTGATTTTAGAGAGGCTGGAGAGACTTACATAAACTGATACTAAGTGAAATGAGCAGGAGCAGAAGATCATCATATACAGCAACAAGATTATATGAAGATAAATTCTGATGGATGTGGATCTTCAACAGTGAGATGATTGAGACCAATTGCAATGATCTTGTGATGATGAGATCCATCTACACCCAAAGAGAGGGGACTGAGTGTGGATCACAACATAGAATTCTTACTTTTTTTTTGATGTTTCTTAAGTTTGAAAAGTACAAGAATGTTTTCTGAATTTCATTACACTGAAACTTTAGATTTCAATTATAGTCTGCTTCAACATCACTGCATTCAAAGGATTTCCCTCCAGTATGAATTTTTGTTTTAAAGTTTCTTTACCACTTAAACATTTTTCCACATTCCTTGCTTTGTTAGAGTTTCTCTTCAATATGAATTCTCTTACATAAATTAGGGTTTCTCATGCATTTTAAGGCTTTTTCACATTCATCACATTTATAATTTCATATCAGTATGAGTTTTCTTCTGTCTATTCAGATGTCCCTTATCATTGAAGGCTTTTCCACTTTCATATATTTATAAGGTTTCTATCTCCAGTATGAATTTTCTTATGTCTATTAAGGCCTCCTTTCTCCCTAAAGGCATTTCCACATTCATTACACTTATAGGGTTTCTCTCCAGTATGAATTCTCTGATGTGAAACAAGGCCTCCCTTCTGCCTGAAGACTTTTCCACATTCATTACATTTATAAGGCTTCTTGACAGGGATTTTTAAACTGGGCTTCACCAATATGACTTTAAAATGTTTTATAATTGAATTTCAATGGCATTGATTTCCTTGAAAAATCCTAAATATATTTATTTGTTTCTTTGTGTTTTTTTCCCTGAATTCATTGATTTTTAAAGACTTACTCAGGGCCTACATAGCACAAGAAAGTCAGGACTCCTGTGTTACTTGATGGGAGTCAGAGATGTGTAAAGACTTTTTTTATAAGAAATAGTACCGCAAGAAAGCAGAAATAGTAAATGCTTTCTTTTCAGATCATGATGCAATAAAAACTACATTCAACAAAAGTTAGGAGGAAATAGACCAAAAAGTAATTGGAAACTAAACAATCTCATCTTAAAGAATGATTGGGTGAAGCAGCAAATTATAGATACAATTAATAATTTCACCCAAGATAATGACAATGATGAGCGCCTACCAAAATTTGTGGGATGCAGCCAAAGCGGTAATAAGAGGAATTTATATCCTTAGAGGCTTACAAATAAAACAGAGAAAGAAAAGATTAATGAATTGGGCTTCAACTAAAAACTAAAAAGACCAAATTAAAACCCCAATCAAATACTAAATTGAAATTTAAAATTAAAAGGAGAAATTAAAATTATTGAAAGTAAAAACTATTGAACTAATTAATAAAACCTAAGAGTTGTTCTATGAAAAAGCCAATAAAATAGATAAGCCGAAAATCTGATTAGAAAAAGAAAGGGAGGAAAATGAAATTAGTAGTCTTAAAAATGAAAAGGAGAACTTTCCCACCAATAAGAGGAAATCAGAGAAATAATAAGGAGTTATTTGCTCAACTTTATGCCAATAAATTTGATAACCTAAGTTAAATGGATGACTACCCAAAATACAGACTTCCCAGACTAACAGAGGAGAAGTAAATTGTTGAATAGTCCCTTTCAGAAAAGAAAATAGAAACAGGCAATTAAACAACTCCTAAGAAAAATCCCCAGGACAGATGGATTTACATATGAATTTTACAAACATTTAAAAGAACAATTGGCCCAATCTATATAAATTATTTGATAAATAGGGAATGAAGGAGTTCTAAAATTCCTTCTATGACACAGACATGGTCCTGATACCTAAACCAGGTAGGTTGAAAAACAGAAAGAAAATTATGACCAATCTCCCTCATGAATATTGATGCTAAAATCTTAAATAAGATATTAGCAAAAGACTAGAAAATCATCTAGGATAATACACTATGATCAAGTAGGATTTATACCAGGAATGCAGAGCTGGTTCAATATTAGGAAAACTATCAATATAATGCCATATTTAACCAAATTAACAAAACCATATGATCATCTCAATAGATGCAAAAAAGCATTTGACAAAATCAAATCCATTCCTATTAAAAAACACTTGAGAGTATAGGAATAAATGGACTTTTCTTAAAATAATCAGCAGCATCTATTTAAAACCATCAGTAAACATCGATGTAATGGAGACAAACTGCAACCATTCCCAATAAGATCTAGGTGAAACAAGGTTCCCACTATCACCGTTACATTTAATATGATAGAAAGCTAGCTTTGGCAATAAAGAGCTGAGAAAGAATTAAAAATAAAATAGGCAATGGAGAAACCAAATCATTTCAATGGAGCAATAATGAACTGAACCAGCTAGGAAGAAAGAACTCTAGGAGATGACTAGAACCATTACATTGAATTCCCAATCCTATATTTATGCCCACCTGATTTTGATTTCCTTCACAAGCTAATTGTACAATTTTCAGAGTCGATTCTTTTTGTACAGCAAAAATAACATTTGGTCATGTATGTTATTAGTATCTAATTTATATTTTTAATGTGTTTAACATTCTCGTCATCCTGCCATCTAGGGAGCGGGTGGGGTAAAGGAAAAAATTGGAACAAGAGGTTTGGCAATTGTTAATGCTGTAAAGTTACCCATGCATATAACCTGTAAATAAAAGGCTATTAAATAAATAAAAAAAGAAATAGTACCTAAGTTAGGCATTTAAAGATGATAAGAATTCAACGAGAAAAATAAGGATGGTGTAAATTAGCATCCATTACATTTGTAGGTATTAGAATAATAGATTTAGGATTGAAAGTATGGTTTATGTAAGTACATAGATTCAGTAGATAGAATGTTACTTTGAAATTTGTATTTGAATTGCAGATTGACCAATGAAGACTAATGACTGATGTGAAATCATAGTGGAAAATTTGGTTAGTGTCAATGTAAAAATATATCTGGGTGATTGCTTAAAGAGTTTAATCTAGTGTGACTGGAATGAGTAACTAAACTTTTTTTGGAGAGGATATGTCAGATATTAAATCCGTGTCTTAAAAAAATGTTTGGGGCATTTATGTAGAATATGCATTAGTGAAGGAAGAGATTAGAAGCTAAGAAAACAATGAGGAAGCTGTTATATTGCATACATGATAAATCATAAATGTCTGTGATAGGCAGTGTTAAAGAAAAATAGTAAGAGAAGATGAGTGCATTACTCTAAGATATATTGTGGAAATGTAATTGACAAAATCTCCCTACCACAGAGATATGGTACCATATGAAAGAATGGCATCCCTCTGATGGTTGGAATTATTTATTTTTGCATTAATATTCCTAATGTCTAAAATAGTACCTGGGACATAGGAAGTACTCAATGTTTATTGATAGAAAAGAAGTAAGGATGGCCTCAGAAAATATGAACCTATTTAAACAGAATAGCATTGATATGCTGAACATAAATAACAAGATACATATAATAATAAATCATTTTTAAAGAAAAAACTTCTCATAGGTTCTGTTTAATGTATCCAACAAATTCAGGTTAAAAAATGATAAATGCTACAAAAAGCAGCTACAAATACAAATATATATTTAAGTGATTTGGTTCAGTTGATTATGTTAGATAATGATGACATTGAACTATTTTCAGTTCTTCTGTCATAAGTTTCATTTTGCTTTTTAATGCCCAAAAGACTGCACTTCTATCTCTGATGTACAATTCTTGTAAATAAATAAATAAATGAGATATCACAGGAGTAATTTCATAAGGAATGAAATAGATCTAGGCAAATTACAACAGCACAGGACCATTTAATAGAAATGGCATTACATTAGGAAATAATCAAATTGAGATTGAATTCTGATTCTACTACTGGTGGAACCTGGTGGAAGTTTTTAATTTTCTTTATGATTCAGTTTCCTAATATGTAAAACAAGGAGATTGGACTAAGTGGTCTCTAAAGTCCTTATCAACTCTAAATTTATGGCTCTGTGAAGTTTATTTGACTTCCAGTGATGATGTTGGGGAGGTGTTGAATATTGTATAAGGAAGGTATGTTGACATTTTGGTATGTCCATGTATTCTTCCCATGGCTAAGCTAAAAGCAGAATATTTAGTATTAGCCTTTTGGGAAAGTAGTGACCACAGTCATATCATAATTAAATATCTTGAGGTGTGCTTGACTGATTTTCTTTCAGATTTGCAAAATACTAATATTAATAAGCACTTTACAAGTTTCATAACAACCTTGGAAGATAATCAATAAAGTACATTTATCTTTTGGATTTTTTATGGAGGAAGAAGAAAAAGATTGGGAAAATATTTTTTATTTCACTAGTGTAAGTAATTCCCAATAAAGAATTTCCATAAACAGGGAAGGCTGGCACATACTCTATTATTTAAATCTTGCCTAGAAATTTGCTTGGGGGCACTAAAGAGTTAAGTAATTTGCCCACAGTTACCAAGTTTGTAAATATCACTGGGAGGACTTGGACTGAGGCCAGCTCCCTATGCACTACAACACACTGATTTTTCTTTAAGATTAGTTTAGATGTAGTATATTATGTTATTTTATTTTATTAGATTAGATTTTTATTATATCGTATCATACCATGTTATCTTATTATGTTATGTTACAAGTATTGTAGTAAAATATCAAAGCTTGAGGAAGTCACATGCACAGCAAAAGGGGAAGTAACATCTCCAAATCGATTGTTCTGAATCTTTATCCAGGACAATCTCAACTATCCCATGCTGTAGTTTACAGAAAATAAGTGGGCAAGAGGGAACAATCATATATAAAGAAAAGTCTGGCTGAGAGTATCCTGGTATGTGCAGACTATTGAAAGCAAACCATGTACCTAGCCTAGTAGGAATCAAAGAGCATTACATTGGGAATCAAAATACTAGATCTGAAAAACATTGCTATTGCTCAAACATGCCAGATGCATTGTGATGCCCTTCAGGAGTTTCCTTGTCAAAGATACTAGAGCAGTTTGACATTTCCTTTTCTAGTTCATTTTATAGATGGACTATATAGTTCATTATATAGATGAACTATTTTTATAGATGAACTATTCGAAATAAGGTTAAATGACTTGTCCAGGGTCACACAACTAGCAAGTGTCTGCAGTCAGATTTGACCTCAGAAGAGTGAGTCTTTTTGATTCCAGCATTCTTATTCACTGTGCTACCTAGTAGCTATTGTATGACCTTGAACTATGGCTTTGACCCACATGGTCTCAGTTTCATTACCTATAAACAAATAAATTGGACTAAATTATTTCTAAGAACTGTACTACATTTTGGCCATTCAAAATATTAAGCAACCTCAACCAGGTATGCTTGCATTTTTTAAAGGGTCCTCTTAAAGACAAAAGATTTGAAATCCAAAGTATGACTAGTTTATATATGAATTTCTTTTTTTAAAATTTAATAGCCTTTTATTTACAGGTTATATGCATGGGTAACTTTACAACATTAACAATTGCCAAACCTCTTGTTCCAATTTTTCACCTCTTACCCCCCACTCCCTCCCCCAGACGGCAGGATGACCAGTAGATGTTAAATATATTAAAATATAAATTAGATACACAATAAGTATACATGACCAAACTGTTATTTTGGTGTACAAAAAGAATCAGACTCTGAAATATTGTACAATTAGCTTGTGAAGGAAATCAAAAATGCAGGTGGGCATAAATATAGGGATTGGGAATTCAATGTAATGGTTTTTAGTCATCTCCCAGAGTTCTTTCTCTGGGCGTAGCTGGTTCAGTTCATTACTGCTCCATTGGAAATGATTTGGTTGATCTCGTTGCTGAGGATGGCCAGGTCCATCAGAACTGGTCATCATATAGTATTGTTGTTGAAGTATATAATGATCTCCTGGTCCTGCTCATTTCACTCAGCATCAGTTCGTGAAAGTCTCTCCAGGCCTTTCTGAAATCATCCTGTTTGTCATTTCTTACAGAACAATAATATTCCATAATATTCATATACCACAATTTATTCAGCCATTCTCCAACTGATGGGCATCCATTCAGTTTGCAGTTTCTAGCCACTACAAAAAGGGCTGCCACAAACATTCATGCACATACAGGTCCCTTTCCCTTCTTTTATATATGAATTTCAATAAGAATATAAGTGAATGAGAGATATGAAGGCAGAAAGATGCCATTTCATTTCATGCTCCCCTAAAATCATTATTTTAATATAATTTACCTGTTCATAATGTCAGTCTTGGAAGAAAGAACTGTTGTTCACATAGCAATCAGATTCCAGAAAGATATTACTTGTATTTTCTTTTATTATGGATAGTAATATTATGGTTATTGCCAATTTGCTGTTTATACCATCATTATGATTATCATCATTAATATCCTTATTCTTCAAAATTTGACATCCTATTATTGTTCTTTCATATTTGATGTTTTCTAAATTGTGGCACAGATAGATAAAATAACTACTTTTTATAACTGAATTAAAGTAATATAGTTTCATCTTCTACAGCCTTATAAACATCTTGGATATCTTCGAAGGAGACAGGGACAACAATGATTTGAATGGTTTGTATTATCTTTTATTATGTCTCAATAATTTAAAAGTTTTGCTTTGCATTTTTAGTCATATGAAAAAGTGATCTAACTCCTTATTAATCAGAGAAATGTAAATTAAAGCAACTTGGGTACCACTATAAACCTGTCACATTGATTAAAATGATAGGAAAATATAATGATGAATGTTGAAGGGACTGTGAAAAAACTAGTACACTAATACATTGTTGGGGGAGTTGTGAAGTGATTCATTCATTTTAGAGAGCAATTTGGAACTATACCCAAAGGGCCATCAAACTGTGTATACTCTTTATTCTAGCAGTGTCTCTCCTGAATCTGTATTCCATAAAGAAAGGAAAGGGACCCACTTGTGCAAAAATGTTTGTGGCATTGCTTTTTGTGGTGACAAGAAACTGGGAACTGAGTGGATGCCCATCAGTTGGAGAATGGTTGACTATGTTATGGTACATGTAGGGTATGGAAGATTATTGTTCTATAAGAAATGATCAGTAGTATGGTTTCAGAGAGGCCTGGATAGAGTTACATGAACTAATGCTAACTGAGTAAAACCAGGAGAACATTGTACACAATAACAAGAAGAATATGTGATTATCACCTTTGATGGACATGGTTCTTTTCAACAGCAATGTGATTCAGTCCAGTTTCAAAGGACTTGTGATGAAGAGAGCCATCTGCATCCAGAGAAATGACTGTGGGGACTGAATGTGAATCATAACATATTTTTTCACACTTTTTGTTGTTTACTTGCATTTTTTCCTCATTTTTTCCTTATTGATCAGATTTTTCTTGTGCAGTAAGATAATTGTGGAAATAGGTATAGAAGAATTGCATATGTTTAACACATATCAGATTACTTAGTGTCTAGGGAAGAGGTGTGGAAGAAGAAAGGGAGAAAATTTGGAACATATTGAATTTTGGAAGACATTTTGCAAAAGCGCATGTTGAAAATTATTTATGCATATATTTTGAAAATAAAAAAACCTTAATAAAAAACAAAACAAATCAAAACAAAAAAATATTAGAAAAAATCAAAGTTTTATTTTATTCTACAATAGTTTGAATATTATGGGAATGGCAATAACTCAAAACTTCTGTGATTATACTTTTATGTTCATTGTTATATCTTGATAGTAGATAACCACAACTTGGACTGTGATAAATATTCTTCTAGTACAGTTTATTTATTGAATCTTAAATCATATTATGTTGCCTTAGTTGTTGTTGTTTACACTTTTAATATCTAATTCTAAAAACCAGGTCATGTCTTGCTATATATTTCATAGATACTACATTTTTTCAGTCTGTAGTATGTTCAATTGTTCCTTTCATTTATTCACATAAGCTACTTTGGGAAATATGTACACTCCCTCAGTATGATTCATCTATACTTTCTGGTGGAATTGGTATGGTTCTCAATTGTTACTATAAAACTTTACATTTCTATTTCCACTTCTATAAGTAAATTTCCATAACTTGGGAATTTGTTCTATAATTTAGTCAACACATCATAGGTTGAGTTCATAAGAATGTAACATATGAAAGGTCTTGATTTTTTTCCTGGATATTAACTGTTTTGTGAGTGCCATCCAGGAGTTTGTCATATTCACTTAGATAAAACAACCTCAATATCAGATGGAATGGTTATTGGCATCTTTTGCTACACCTATATGAAATCATTTGTCTATTTGATAATTGTTTCTCTAATTTTAAATTATTTATCCCATCCTCTGAGAAAAGTTTTCAATCCTCTTCCACCTTTTTGATGTGCAACTTTTCCCCCCTTAGTTTCTTTTGCATAATGAACCTTGAATTTTGCTAACATTTACTGGGTTTCTGGTAAAATACTTTCCAAAAGTATCGCACCATGTGCCAGAGGATTTAAATGGTTTTTTTTTCTGCGCACTGATTTTAGCATGATATTAAGTCTCTTGACATATAAACATATAGGTCTTAGTCTAATAATTTGATTCTTAATCTTTCCTCAAGGCAATCAAGGTGTTTGTATCATCTATGTACTTTAGTTCAATTCTACCTCCAAAATCAATCTCTAAGTTTCTAGTCTGTATTCATAGGGTATATATATATATATATATATATATATATATATATATATATCAGAATTATTCACTCATCTAGGACAAATAACATTTTGATTTCATTTGAGAAATATTATGCAAGACTGAAACTACTAAATGTGAATTCAGCAGGATGATTTAACTTATGTCACACATGTACATCAAGTGATTAATAATAATGTTTTGGCATCACTTCATCTTGAATGTGGATATACTCTACTCAGTTCTATTTAGAAAAGATGAAAATGAGTTTAAGGGTAGGCAAAACCATTAAAGAGATTAAAATTTCCTCCTTGAAAGATATCATTTTATATGGTTTTTTTGGTATTATCTAGTTTGTAGATTATATTTACTGTAACTGGAGAATAATTTTCCAAGAGGACCTCAAATAATCTTAAAAAACTGTAGTTCTCTCATTATAGCTACATAAATTTTATGTATTTATAATATACAAACCATGAGTGTAGAATTGAATTCAAGGTTTTGTGATAATAATAGCATTTATATAGCCTTTTAAAGTTTGCAAAGCATTTTATGTCATTTAAGTTAATGTTCACTAAATGCTAAGAGCTAGGCATTATTCTTATCACTATATTACACATGAGCAAACTGAGATTCAAAGAGTTTAAGTGGCTTATTCAGAATCACATAGCAAGTAAAGGCACGATTTGTAATGAAGTTCTGTACTCCAAATTGGATAACTGGTTCATCAATTACTGAATAAATGAGCTCCTGTTTACATCTGTGTGACTTTTTGGCACACCATTTTTGTGTCTAAAAATATATATTGTTGCCTTATGAAAAATATTTTTAAGAAATATAAGCTTTAAATAATAATTAAATAAATATAAATGTGGTTTTTTTGGATGAGTCATTGTTGCTTTCATAATTTGATAGCATATGTGGTGTCTTATTTTAAGAAAAGTGGGAACAGGAAGAAATAGGTAAATTTTTGAGTAAGAAGTCATGTACTACTTGAAATCTTTGAGTCAAAAATTTTTAGATAATTTCTAGTCCTACGATTTTATAGTTTCATGGAGAAACTATAATGGCATGACCTTTTCAAATGAGATTTCTATAAGTAATTATGATAATGGATATTTAATTTTCATATTTAATATAATCTTCAGCTTCCTTTGTTGCATATCTTAAAACCAGGTAGTTGACCAGAAATTTCCTACATTTTCTGAATTTGGATTTTTGTTTGTTTGCTTTTGGTGAAGCACTAAGCTTATGTAATTTGCTCAAGGTCACATCGTTAGGAAGTATTAAGTCTCTGAGGCTGGCTTTGATAGTCACTCCTAACTTCAGGGGTTGTTCTCTATGCATGGCCCCATCTAGTTGCCCCACATCTTCATTATTTGGAAGTTTTATTTTTTCTCCTATTGCTACCACTGTGGTCATGATTATTATTGATTTTTATCATTATTGTTATTAAATCAGTTCTTATTAGAAAGTTGTTAAGTTTAGGGACCAATTCTTACCACTTCTTTTTACTTCTGACCACCACCTCCCTCAAACAGCCCTTCTCTGTTACAGTCTCCCCCCTTTTTTATCCTTTCCCCTTTTACTTCTATTCTCCCTTCTAGTACCCTGCCCTTTCCTTTTCTTTTTCCTGTCCTATTTCCCTGTAGGGTAAGACAAGTTTCTCTTTTTGAGCCAAATCTGATGAGAACAAGGTACATAATGCTCATCACCCTCCCTTCTTTCCTTCAATAGGTCTTTTTTGCCTCTTCATGAAATGTAATTTACCTCTTTTTACTTCCTCTATCCACTTCTTCCAATACAATCAGCTTACCATTTCTAGTTTCTTTTTTATATCATTACAATAATATTAAATTGTACCTACACCATCTAAATATACCCATATAAATGCTACAATTCTCAATAATTAAACATATCCTCTTCCCATTGAGGGATGTAAACTTTTAAAACAAACCTAGTTATTTTTTTTCTTTCATTTTTGCCTTTTTATGCTTCCTTTGAGTTCTGTATTTGAAGATAATATTTTCTGTTCAGCTCTGGTCTTTTCATCAGAAAAAAAAAAAAAAAAAAAAGAAATTCACCTGTATCATTGAATGTCCATCTTTTTCACTGCAAGATAATGCTAAATTTCACTGAATAGTTGATTCTTGATTGTAATCCAAATTCCTTTGCCCTTTAGAATATCATATTCCATGCCCCTAGATCCTTTGAAGTGGAAACTGCAAGGGACTGGTTAATCCTGATTGTGGCTTCTCAATATTTGAATTGTTTCTTTATAGCTGTTTGCAACATTTTCTCCTTGGTCTGATAATTCTGAAATTTAGTTGTAATATTCTTTGGAGTTTTCATTTTGAAGTCTCTTTCACCCCCTAGTGATCAATTAATTCTTTCAATGGCTATTTTACTCAATGGTTCTGAGACATAAGAGCAGTTTTCCTTGATGATTTCCTAAAGTATGTTGTTTAAGCTACTTTTTCATCATAGGTTTCAAGAAGTCCAATAATTCTTAGTTTGTCTTTCCTAGATCTATTTTCAAAGTCAATTGTTTTTCTAATGAGATAGTTTTTCATTTTCTTCTCCTTTTTTTCATTTTTTCTGGTTTTGTTTGACTGTTTCTTGATGTCTCATTGAATTATTCATGTCAATTAGTAAATTATTTCTTCAGTTAGCTTTTTTACCTACTTTTGCATTTGGCCAACTGAACTTTTAAAAGAGCTGTTTTGTTCATTAAACTTTTTTCTATTTCACAAATTCTGTTTTTCAATAAGTTAATTTCATTTTCCATTTTGTCAAATGTATTTTCTAAGGCATTATATGCTTTTTTCCCCATTTTGCTAAATCTATTATGGAAGAAGTTTTCTTCAGGTAATTCCTGTTTTTTCCTTTTCCAAACTCTCCTGCAAAGTTTTGCTTTCCTTTCCCTATTTTCCTTCTAATTCACTTTTAAGATTCTTTTTTAATTCTCCCAAGAGAGCCGTGTGAGATGGAGACAAACTAATAATCACTCTTTGAGGAGTCATCTGGAGACAATTTGCTTTTAGTGTCCTTAAAGTTTGAGATCTGTTCTACTCTGTTTCCATAAAAGGTATCTATACTCAGGATTCTTTTTGCTTTTTTGCTCATTTTTGAAGTGACTTTTTAATACAATTTTTTTGTTAATTTTCAAAACATATACATGGATAATTTGACAACATTCACCCTTGCATAGCCTTGTATTTTAGATTTTCTCCTCTTGATGTATTCTGATGGAAGTGTATTTCTTCAACAAAGAGATCTAACACAGTTTCAATTGATCAAGGATGGACAGAAGCAGCTACACCCAAAGAAAGAACACTGGGAAATGAATGTAAACTGCTTGCATTTTTGTCTTTCTTCCTAGGTTATTTTTACCTTCTGAAACCAATTCTTCCTGTGCAACAAGTGAACAGTTCTGAATACACTGTGATATATTTAACTTGTATAGAACTGCTTGCCATCTGGGGGAGGGGGTGAAGGGAGAGAGGAGAGAAGTCAGAAACAGAAGTGAGTGCAAGGGATAATATTGTAAAAAAAACTACTCAGGCATGGGCTCTGTCAATAAAAAGTTAAAAAAAAAAACAGATTTTCTCTTCTTTCTCCCCATCCCCTCCCTTAGATAGCAGACAATCCAGTATATGTTAAACACTTTAAAATATATGACAAAGCCATCATGTATGAATATTTATACAATTTTCTTGCTACAAAACAAAAATCAGATAAAAAAAGGAAATGATAAGAAAACAAAATGCAGTCTTGTCTGCATTGGTTTTGTTTGTAAACAAACTTTTTAACTTAAAGTAATCAAAATTATCTATCTGGTGCTCAATTATGGTTTCCAGTTCTTCTTTGAACACAAATTCCTTCCTTTTCCACAGATTTGAGAGGTAAACAATCCTATGTTCTTCATATTTCCTTAAAATATAGCACTTTATGACTAACTTGTGAACCCATTTAGATCTTATCTTGGTATGTGTAGTTAGGTGTGGCTCAAGCACTAATTTCTTCCATACTAGTTTCCAGTTTTCCCAGCAGTTTTTGTTAAATAGTGAATTCTTACCCCAAAAGTTGTAGTGTTTGGATTTGTCAAACATGAGATTGCTATAGTTATGGGAGAATTGCATATTTTGTTCTGTGATCCTAACCTATTACACTGATCAACTATTGTATTTCTTAGCCAATACCAAATGGTTTTGATGACCACTACTTTATAATATACTTTTATGTCTAGCACAGCTAAGCCACCTTCATTAGCATTTTTTTCATTAATTCTCTTGAAATTCTTGACCTTTGGTTCTTCCAGATGAACTTTGTTACTAAATTTTTTCTAGATCTGTAAATTAATGTCTTGGGAGTTTGATTGGTATGGCATTAAATAAGTAGATTAATTTAGATAGTATTGTCATTTTTATTATATTCACTAAGCCTATCCATGAGTACTTGAAATTTTTCCAGTTTAATTAGATCTGACTTAAAAAAAAAAAATTAGATCTGACTTTATATGTGTGGAAAGTGTTTTGCAATTGTGTACCTGTCTTGGTAGACAGATTCTCAAGTATATACTATCAATAGTTATTTTGAATGGAATTTCTTTTTTTAATCTCTTGCTTCTGCACTTTGTTGGTAATATATAAAAATGCTGAGGATTTATGTGGATATGTTTTGTATTCTACAACTTTGCTAACATTGTGAAATTGTTTTTTAGTTGATTCTCTAGGGTTCTCTAATTATACTATCATACAATCTGCAAAGAGTGATAATTTGGTTTCCCCATGATCTATTCTAATTCCTTTAATCTGTTTTTCTTCTTTTATTGCCAAAGCCAATCTTGCTAATACAATATTGAATAATAATGGTGATAATGGGCAGCCTTGTTTCACTCTTGATCTTGTTGGGAATGGTTCTAGTTTCTCCCCATTAAATACGTAGTTTGCTGATGGTTTTAAATAGATGCTTATTTTAAGGAAAAAGTCCATTTATTCCTATATTTTCTAGTGTTTTTAATAGGGATGGATATTGGATTATATCAAAATCTTTTTTGCATCTATTTAGATAATTATATGATATTTATTAGTCTGGTTATTGATATACTTGATTATGCTAGTAGTTATGCTAATATTGAACCAGCCTTTCATTCCAAGTAATAGTGTATTATCCTGGGGATAACTTTCTGTAATCTCTTTGCTAATATTTTATTTAAGATTTTGGCATCAATATTCAGTCAGGAAATTGGTCTATAATATTTAGCATTTAGCACCATATCTGTGTAATAGAAGGGATTTGTTATGAGTCCTTCTTTCCTTATTTTTTCAAAAGTTTATATAGTATTGGAATTAATTGTTCTTCAAATTTTTGGTAGAATTCACATGTAAATCCATCTGACTCTGGAAATTTTTTTTTACAGGATTGATTAATAGCTTGATCTATGTCTTTTTCTAAAATGGGACTATTTTAGTAATTTATTTCCTCTTCTGTTAATCTGGACAATTTATATTTTTAAAATATTCATCATTTAATTTAGATTATCAAATTTATTGGCATAATAGTTTGGCAAAATATCTCCCAATTATTGCTCTAATTTCTTCTTCATTGGTGGAAAGTTCTACATTTTCATTTTTGAGACTAACAATTTGATTTTGCTGTTTCCTTTTTCTAATCATATTAACTAAAGGTTTATATAATTTGTTGGTTTTTTCCTAAAAACAACTCTTAATTTTATTGATTAATTCAATATTTTTATTATTTTCACTTTTATTAATCTCTTCTTTTATTTTCAGAATATCAAATTTGGTATTGGATTGAGGATTTTTATTTTGTTCTTTTTCTAGTTTTTTTTAGTTCTAAGTCAAATTCATTGATCTTATCTTTCTCAATTTTATGCAAGTAAGCATATAGAGATATAAAATTTTCCTTTATTATTACCTCTCTGGCTGCATCCCAAAAATTTTGGTATGTTGCCTCATTACTGTCATTCTCTTGGATGAAATGATTGATTGTGTCTATGATTTGCCATTTCACCCATTCATTCTTTAGGGTTATATTATTTAATTTCCAATTAACTTTTGGCCTATTTTATCCTAGCTTTATATTATATGTGATTTTTATTACATCATGATCTGAAAAATGCATTTACTATTTCTGCCTTTCTTCATTTGATTTTGAGATTTTTATACCCTAACACATGGTCAATTTTTGTATAGGTTCCATGAACCACTAAAAATCAGTAAAATTATTTCTATTTCCATTCAATTTTCTCCAAAGATCTATCATACCTAACTTTTCCAACATTTTCTTTACCTCCTTAACGTCTTCCTTATTTATTCTCTGGTTTGATTCATTGATTTCTGAGAGAGCAAGTTTGTGATCTCCCACTAGAAGTTTGGCTATTTCGTCTCTTCTAGGAATTTGGATGCTGTATTACTTGGTGCATATATTTTTAGTGTATATATTTTTAGTAGTGATATTGCTTCATCATCTATGGTATCCTTTAGTAAAATATAGTTTCCTTCTCTCTTTTAATTAGATCTATCTTTGCTTTTACTTCATCTGACATCAGGATTGCAATCCCTGCTTTTTTTTTTTTAATTTCACCTGAAGCATAATAGATTTTCCTCCAGCCCTTTATCTTCACTTTGTATGTATCACTCTGCTTTAAATGTGTTTCTTATAAACAATATATTGTAGGATTCTGGCTTTTAATCCAGTGTACTATCTGCTTCTGTTTTATGGGAGGATTCATCCCATTCCCATTCACAGTTAAAATAACTAATTTTGTATTTCCTGTCATCTTCTTTACCCTAAGTTATGCTTTTCTCTTTTGTTTCCCCCTTCCCTTCTTCCCAGTATTTTGCTTTTGATGACCAGCTCTCTCAATCAGCCCTTCCTCTTTAGAGTCCTTCCCCTTTTTATACCTTTCCCCTAATAGTTCTGTTTTTTCTCTATTTGTCTTTCTCTTTCTTCTTCCCTTTTCCTTTCCAATTCCCTGTAAGATGAGATAAGTTTCTCTGTGAAACCTAATATGTCTGATAATCTCTCTTTGAACCAAATCTGATGAGAGTCAGATTCATCCAATGCTCATCCCCCACTCTTCTTTCCCTCATATATAATTGGTCTCTTTTGCCTCTTCATGAGATGTAATTTCCCTCATTTTACCTCAACTTCCCCCTTTTTTGGGAATAATCCCCTTTCCACCTCTAGTTTCTTTTTCATATTATCGCAACAAATCAAATTATACCCACACTCTCTAAGTATACCCATAACAGAAATATAGTTCTCAAGATTTCTTGTCTTTTTACCTTCTTCTGTTTCTCTTGAGTTCTGTTTGGGGATCAAATTTTTGTTCAGTTCTGCTGTTTTCATTAGAAGTAGGTGAAATTCACCTATATCATTGAATGTCCATCTTCTTCCCTGAAAGGTAATGTTCCTTTTAGCTTGACACTTATTTTTTACTGTAATCCAAGTTCCTTTGCCTTTAGGAATATCAGATTCCAGGCCCTTTGATCCTTTAAGGTAGAAACTGCTAAGTCCTCATTGTGGCTCCTCAGTATTTAAATTGTTTCTTTCTGGCTGCTTCATCTTGTCCTTGGTGTTATAGTCCTGAAATTTAGCCTGATTTAATGTTGGGGTCTCTTTCAGGAAGCAATCTGTGAATTCATTCAATGGCTATTTTACCTTCGGATTCTAAAATATCAGGGACATTTTCCTTTATGATTTCCTGTAAGATAATGTCTGGATTCTTTTTTACATCATGACTTTAAGGAAGTCCAATAAATCTTAGATGGTATCTCATAGATCTATTTTCCAAATGAGTTGTTTTTCCTAGGAGGCATTTCATATTTTCTTTTTTTTAATTTTTTTTCGTTTTTGTTTGATTCTTGAAGTCTTATTGAGTCATTCACTTCCATTTGTTCAATTCAAATTTTTAGTGTATTAATTTATTCAATTACTTTTTTAGCTTCTTTTGCAATTGGCCAGTTGTTTTGTCCATTGCATTTTTTTCCATTTGAGAAATTTTGCTCTTCAAAGAGTTGCTATTCTTCATATCTATTTTGTACAGCATTATATGCTTCTTCCATTCCTTCTGGCAATGATCTCATTTCCTTTCCTCATTTTTCTTTTAACTCTTTTAAGATCCTTTTTGGTATCTTTGAACAAAGCATTGTGAAATGAGGTCTAGCTCATATTTCCCTTTGGGGCTTCATTTGGAGTTGCTTTGCCTTTAGCAACCTCAGGATTTTAAGTCTATTCTTCCCTCTCTCCATAAAAGTAGGTTATTGCATTGCTGCTAAATAATGTAGAATCATAAAGATAAAGAAGAAATTTTGCTTATATAATAAGGGTTTCCATACTTTGTCAGAGTTCATACTCATATTCTTTTGATGCCTTTTTATTTCTTCCTTGTGTAAATAATGCCTGAGAGATTGAATGGAACAAGGGACAATTGGCAAACTGAACAAACTGCACCCTATATTGATGCAATATTTTTCATGGATTCTGATTTATAGGATTGATTTGTAGATACTGCTAAGAAAGGATACTGAAAAACCCTGTATAAAGGTAAGTTGAAAAGTAGGAAATGTAAAGGGGATAGGACATTTGACAATGAAAGAGCTGATAATTACCTAATGCTATAGGATACTGGCTGGTCATATCTAGGTTTCTGACATTGAGATTTCTCCTATTCTCTCCTCTAAGTCTATATATCTATAGTGTCATGAGAAAAAATGAGTAAGAGAAAGCTTTCTAATATTCCCTACTCATCACTCTGTAGAGAATGATTAAGTGTCAGCCAAAAATTCTAGTGATCATTTGATTCCAAAATCAAGTTCACTTTAAGAAACTGAAAGGTTACTGAAGTGCCATGAACCATCTAGTTTTCCTATCACATACTTAATGGAAAAGAGGGTAGGGATGGGTGTGTTAATAACATTGTGTGCTAAAGCAGTTTGGGAAGCTAAAGAAGCCTATTTGACCTATAGATACTGGCAGTCTTTTTTGGCCAGGAAAACATTGATCTCTGCATTATTATTATTATTATTATTATTATTATTATTAATTATTTAATTCATAAATTATGATGACTTTCAATTATAATATGAAAGGTAAATGATGTCTATTACAGCTGAGAGAAAGAAAAAAGAGAAGCTGCCTATAAATGGAAGCAATAGCCATTTAATGAGTGTATCTAGAGCCTGCAGAGACATAGAGATTATGCTATTTCACATTTGTGGGATCCCTATTATACACATCTGTCTCTGCCCTAGAGAGGAAAAGAAATGCTTTCATGAACTCCAAGAAGGTTGCTTACTGACTCCAAAAATCTGAGAATATTATAGTAATATTCTTCTCATTTATTTTAATTTGCTCTGGAAATTTGCTTACTCTGGAGAGGATCTACAGAATCCCACAAGACAAATTAATAAATTATTTTTCAGCATGTAATAAATATACCCTTAAGAGTCTGGCAAATTTTCTAAGGTACTATTTTGCTTTAAAATTTTCATAAGAATATTAAGAAGAAACTTTCCTCTTACCAAAAAAAAATGAAAAAAATGTAAAACCCTACCATAACATCTTTAAAGATTATATCATATTCTAGTCTTATATTAAAATATTACAAGCAATTTAGAACCTCAAATGGGAAAATAGGGCAGATATTCAAAAGTTTACAGAATTGGAAGTGGCTTTAGATCTCATCTAATCAACACTCCTTCTTAAAAGAAAACATGACTTAATAATAACTTCTGTTTTTATGCCTAGTCATAAGATCATAAGAGCAGAGACTTAGGAATTGGAAAGGAATTTAGAAGACATCTCGTTCAACCTTTTCATTTTATGGATGAGCCTCAGAGAAATTAAATGACTTAAATATTCAAGGTTGCAGTAATGGAATTTGAATTCATATCCACTGGCTCATGTCCTGTTCTCTTTCCTCTGTATAATCCTGAAAGTCATTAGACTTTCCCAGCAACAGATCCTAGTCATAGAATTAAAACCTTTTTGTCTTGCTTTCTAATGCAATAACAAACTTAAGTAGAAGATGGTGGCATAAATAACTCTCCTATAGTCATTGTCAAACAATCAAAATATCATGCCAAAATAAATCCTAAAAGAACTGTACCAGTTAAAAAAAAAAAAAAAAAAAAAAAAAAAGATGGGTGGAAATAATCTTTGAGCCCAAGAAACTTGGAAGATTGTCCAAAAGGTCTATCTCCCTTAGGTAAAAGGGGAGTGCAGCTTAAGATATGAAACTTCTTAGCAAACCACATGGAAATCCCACTTTAACAAAGAAGCAGTACTCCTAGAGAGCCAGTGCAATTGATCAGGTAAAAACCCAACACCAAGACTTCCCACTTGCCTTAACATGGAGAATGGGTTTGTCAGAGCCACATGCTTTAAGATAGCTCCAGGAAAAGAGACTACAGCAGATGGACTCCATGTGTAGCTCTGGAAAACCAGATACAGTCACCCAGCTCTGGGTCCTTTCCATGTGCTTTAGGAGTCCTGGACAAGGAAGCAGCCATCAACAGTCAGACCTCCAAGTGTTTCATTGCAGCCCTGGAAAAATGCAGAAAGAACAAACAGCTTCAAATCATGGTAGACACTAGCATTTGGACCATCTAGTATAGCTCAGTACAAGACAAGCTGCCAGGCCCCCACCATGGCCTTCATCAGCACCAGTCATCCCCCATCCTACCCTCTCAGTACAGTACTAGACACAAGGGTCTCCTGTAGTTCTCAGGGCAATGACAGTGCAGCACCGGGTCAATACCCAGGGCCTGCAACACTTGACACAAGAAGCCGATTAATCATTCTTTCCTGAAAGTAGAACTCAAATTTAAAAGGAAAGAAAAATGCCAAAAAAGATAAGCACACCAACAAAAAGAATCTGACTATAGAAAGTTATTATTGTGAAAGAAGACCAAGGCACAAAGTCAGAAGAGGATAAGCAATGTCAAAACATTTATGGACAAAGCAAAATGGGAATTGGTCTCAAGCCCATAAAGAACTTGTGGAAGAGCTCAAAAAGTAACTTAAAAATAATAAAAGAGGTAGATGAAAAATTGGGGAAAGAAATGAGAGTAATGTAAGAACATTATAGAAGAGGAGTTGTTTGGGAAAAGAATGGAACTGCTTAAAAAATAGAATTGGTCAAATGAAAAAGAAAGTACAAAAGCTAATTGAGGAAAACTACACATTTGAAGATGAGAATTTGACAAGCAGAGGCTAATGACTCTATAAAAAAACAAGAATCATTTCAAACAATGGAGGGAAATGGGGAAGAAACCAAAAAATGTAAAATATTTCATAGAAAAAAATGACCTGAAAAATAGATCCAGTAGTGAATATCATATTCATTGGACTACCTGAAAGTCATAATCAAAAGGCTGCCCTAAACAGCATTTTTAAAGAAATTATCAAAAAAATTGTCCTGATATCCTGGAACTAGAGCGCAAAATAGGCATTCACATGATCACCTGAAGAAAGAGATCTCAAATTAAAAAAAAAAAAAACAAAAAAAAAACAAAAAAAAAAAAAAAAAAAAACCAAGGAACATTGTAGTCAAATTTCAGAACTATCAGGTCAACAAAAAAATACTACAAGTGGACAGAAACAAATAAACAATCAAAAGCAATTCAAATGGGTATCAGGGCAATGATAGTGCAGCACCAGGTCGATAACCAGGGCCTGCAACAAGAAGCTTGAGATATTAATCCTTCTTTCCTGAAAGTAGAACTCATCATCAGAATTTTGCAGGACTTAGCAGCTGCAACATTAAAAGATCATGGAACATGACATCCAAAAGGCACAGAAACTGTTACTACAACCAAGAATCACTTAGTTGGCAAAATTAAGCATATGACATCAAGAAGAAAAATGATCATTCATTGAAATAAAATGATTTCAAGCTTTCAGAAGAACAGAATTAAAACAAAAATTTTATCTCCTATATCAGGACCCAAGAGAATCAGAAACAAGGTTAAAAGAAACAAAAAACATAAAAGATTCCATATAGTTAAACTATTAACATCCCTGCATGGGAAGACAATACTGGTTTTTCTAAAAAATTGTATCATTATTAGTATAACTGGAAGGAATATATATATATATATATATATATATATGTGTGTGTGTGTGTGTGTGTGTGTATACACACGCACACATACATACACACATATACACAACATGCACACACAGGGAGAAACAGAGAAAGATTGACAGATGGTGTGAGTAAAGAGAATTTGAGGCAATGACATCAAAAATTAAGGGTTGAGAAAGAGAAAGATGAGTGTACTGCATGAAGAAGGAAGGGAAAGGTAGAATGGGCTAAATTATTTCATATGAAGAAGTATCACAAACCTATTGTAGTTAAATAGAAGATGGGAGGATGAATAATGGACATCACTTGAACCTTACTCTCATCAGTACTAGTTCAAAGAGGGAAATATATATATATATATATATATATATATATATATATACACACATACACACACACACACACATATATATATCTACACACTATATCTTACCCAACAGGGAAGTAGAAGGGGGAAAGATTTAATAAAGGTTGGGAGAGGGGAGAAAGGGAGACTGACAGAAGGAAAGGGAGAGCAGATCAGGAGATGAAATAAAGAGAAGCAAAACACTGGTAAGGATGGAAAAGGTGAAATGAAAGAGGAAAAACAGGAAGAAGAATAGAATAGAGGGAAATACACAGATAGTAATCAAAACTATGAATGTAAAAGGTATGAGCTCTCACATAAAATAGAAATAGCATAATGCATCAAAACCAGAAACCTACAATATACTGTTTACCAAAAACACTTGAAAAATAAAGACATACACAGAATAAAGCTAAGGGGCTGGAGAAGAATCTATGATGCTTCAGCTGAAGTAAAAAAAAAAAAATAAAAAAGGAGATAGCAATCATGATCTTAGACAAAGTAAAAGCAAAAAAAAAATTGACTCAATTATAAGAGAGAAGAAGGGAAACTAAATCTTGCTAAAAGGTGCCAAAAACAATGAAGCAATATCAATACTAAACATATGCATTGAGTGATATAATATCCAAATTCATAAAAGAAATGTGAAGTGAATTACAGGAATAGACAATAAGCCCGTATTAAAGGAGCACCTCAATTGTCCCCTCTCAGAACTTGATAAATCCAATCAAAAAATAAACAACAAAGAAACCAAGGAGGTAAATAGAATGTTTAAAAAAGTTACATGTGACAGACCTTTGAAGAAATCTGAATAGGAACAGAAGTAATATACATTCTTCTCAGCAGAACATGATAATGAAACATAAATTGCCTAGGCAATAGGGAATAAAACAAATGCATGAAGGCAGAAATATTAAATGTTCTTTTCAGATCACAAGGCAATAAAATACATATAGCAAAGGACAATGGAAAATAATTTACAAATTAGTTGGAAACTATTTCTGACTTCAGGCCCAGCATATCATCATTCTATCCACTATGCCACTTAGCTTTCTGTGTGTAAAAGTATATACATATATGTGTATAGAAACAGAATATTATTATGTAAAAAGAAATGAGAAATATGAAGAATTCAAATAAATTATTTCTCATTTCTTTTTACATAATAATATTCTGTTTCTTTCATCTAAAAAAAGTAACTATTCAACAAGTGGACTAAGACTTCAAGTTTTGTTAGGAATATTTTATTATATACACATATACATCTATACACATATATGTATATACTTTTACACACAGAAAGCTAAGTGGCATAGTGGATAGAATGATGATATGCTGGGCCTGAAGTCAGAAAAACTCATCTTCCTGAGTCAAATCTGGCCTCAAATATCTACTAGCTATGTGACCCTAAGCAAGTCACTTAATCCTGTTTGACTCAGTTTCCTTATCTGTCAAATGAAGGAAATGGAACAACATTTCAGTGTCTTTCCCAAGAAAAGTCTAAATGCCATCATGAAGAGATGGACATGACTAAAAACAATAACAACAATGTAAACACACTGACATACATACTGATTTTATAAATAATAAATAAATCATATAAAAATTATAAGTATATACTCATTCATAAACCATACAAGGATATCTACACTTCTTTGGTTAAGCTTATTGCCACTTACTGAGTTACTTTGGCCTGAGGAAATGAAATCACATGTTTAACAGCTACCAGGAGCTAGGCTCCTTTGAAATAATACTAATCCAAATGAAGTTTACTGTTGTAATTTAGGGACTGTGTGGTTTTATAACAAAGTAGATCAAGAACATTGACAGTTCTTATAAATACATCAATACAACATATGCAGAGATGTTTGAACAAAGGGCTGATTATGATTCTTTGGGAGGTATGAACTATAATTACAGATAGGCAACAACATTCATTCTGATTGTTTCTATCTACATGCTGCCTCTCCTATATGTTCCCATAGGAAAGGAACTTGGTCTAACCATCCTACATCAATCATCAAGGTACTTTCCTTTGAAAGAGCAACCCAGCATAGTTTATCATAACAACTTCAGGGAAGAAGTGTATACCAGAATGAAATAGAGATAGAATGAATGAGAGCATAGACATTAAGTTGTTTTTACCCTGTATCTTTTTTTTTCTTTTTTGTGTATCTTGTAGCATTTCTGAAGAATGGAAGGGAATAATTATTTGATTGAAATGTTCACTTAAAAGTTGCTGAACTAGAAATGAACCAGCTAAAAGTAATAGTTCATAAAGAAGGGAGACTTTTTAAAATAGCTTTTTAATTTTCAAAACATATACAGATAGTTTTCAACATTTATTCTTGCAAAACTTTGTGTTGCAAAATTTTCTCCCTTTTTTCCTCCACAGCTCTTCCCTAGGCAGCAAGTAATTTAATATATGCTCAACATGTGCAGTTCTTCTATACATATTTCCACATTTATCATGCTGCACAAGAAAAATCAAATCAAAAAGGGGAAATGATAAAGAAAACAAAACAACAAAAAAGGTGAAAATACTATATTGTGATCCACATTCAATCCCCACAATCCTCTTTCTGGATGCAGATGGCTCTCTCCATCACAAGTTGATTAGAATTTATCTGAATCAAATCATGGTTGAAAAGAGCCACTCCTATCAGAGTTGATCATTATATAATCTTATTGTTGCTGTACAATGTTCTCTTGGCTCTACTCACTCCACTTAGCATCACTTTATCTAAGTCTCTCCAAGCTTTTTGAAATCATCCTGCTAATCACTTCTTATAGAATAATAATATTCCATAATATTCATATACCATAACTTAATCAGCCATTCATCGACTGATGGACATCCACTCAGTTTCAGTTCCTTGCTACTACAAAAAGGGCTGCCACAAACATTTTTTGCATATATGGGCCTTTTTCCTTTTTAAGATATCTTTGGGATACAAACCCAGGAGAGGCACTACTAAATCAAAGGGTATTCACAGTTTGATAATCCATTGGGCATAATTCCATATTGCTCTGCAGAATTGCTGGATCAGTTCACAATTTCACCAAAAAATGTGTTAGTGTCCTAGTTTTCCCACACTCCTTCCAACATTTATCCTTATCTTTTCCTGTCATCTTAGCCAATCTGAGAGACGTATTGTGATACATCAGAGTTGTCTTAATGTGCATTTTTCTGATCAATAGTGATTTAGAGCATTTTTCATCTGATTAGAAATAGTTTTAATTTCTTCATCTGAAAATTGTTCATATACTCTGAGCATTTATCAGTTGGAGAATAGCTTGTATCCTTATAAATTTGAGTCAATTATTTATATATTTCACAGGTAAATATTTTTATTGCATCTAGTATATGTCTGCCAAATTTGGAGAATTACACAAAAACTCTTCTATTATTTTTTCTATAACAACAGAAATATTAACAATATCCCACTCCCCCATGTACTGAGAAAAAAATAAAGTCTAACTAATTTTATTTCTATAGTTTCCCCCTGTATCGACATAAGCCAATTATGAAATTGTAACCGTAATAATAATAACATATAGCTAGAATTTAGATATCATTTTAAAGTCTTTCAAAATGCTGTACAAATATTATCTCATTTTATCCTCAAAACAACACTTATTTACCTTCAAAGTGAAGAACCTAGAACAGAGATTCAGAGCTAAAACAGATCTTAAAACGGCCAAACATCTAATTTTATAAAAAAAAAAAAAATTGAGGCCCTGAAATGATAAATGGCGTGTCCAGTGTTATAAATATATTAAGTAACATCAAGGATTCAAACTCAGATCCTCTGATTCCAGATCAAGTGTCTTTCCTATCATACCCTTCTAATATCTAGACTGTCTAATTCAGTTTGTTGTCATTTTTCCCTCCTAGAGTAAGAATACAATGGAATTCTTCCACTTCAATAGACTAATCAAAGATGCTCAAGGGTACAATCATACATATTAGACTATTTTTGTGTGTGTGGAGGTAAGGAGATGGGAGTGCTTAAGTTGTTTTATCAGTCTGTAATTTCATAGCAGTTGAACATGAAACTCTTAGTAAGAAAACACCCCCAATCAAAGTATTTTAGCAAATCATCTGAAAATTCTAATCTCAGAGCATTTTGAGGACATTGACAAGTTAAATGATTTTTCCATGGTCAGTATGTATCAGAAGCAGGATCTGAACCCAGATCTTCCTGACACTAAAATAATTTCCTATCCAATTAGTCACACTGTCCCTAAAACCATTTAAAATTGGCAAGGAAGAGATTTAGGAGATAAATCAGACTAATTTCCACCAATATCAAAGATTTAAGCAATGTGAAGAATAAAACAGTTTGTCTCAGGAAGGTATATTCCCCTAAACTTCAAGAGAAGTTGGAAAAGAACCTAGCAGGAACATATTTCATTTCACTCCTGTGCAACTAAGGATATTGTAAGAGCGATTCATCTAAAAAGAATAGTTTAAATAAATAAATAAAATCTAAGGTTTCTTTCAACTTTCAGATTCTGTGAAAGCTGATTTATCAAAATTCATATACAAAATGTTTTTAATCTTTCAATGATATTCATTATTAATACATATTGAGGAAAGGATTATATATACATTTGCCTTTAAGGTGATAGGGTTTTAATTTTTGCCAAATAATTTCTCCAGATTTGTCTGACCTATGTCACCTGTGGGACTTTGCACAATTTATTTAACTTCCCTGAGGATGATTTTTTCTCTAAAATGAAAAAGACTGGATCTATTAACATCAAAGGTCCTTTCCAGATCTAGAACTACGATCCTATTCCTTCCAGTCTCCATAGAATAGTGTTCAACAAGTTTTTCAGATTGCTAAACTCTACATTGTCTGGTAATCTCTCATTCAATTTGGCCAATGAGTATCCAAGTTGAATTGGTTTCTCTTTCCTATTGTCCCTCAATAGTAACCACTGTCACCACTCCAGTTCAGAACTCTATTAACACATATCTAGATTATTATGATTAATATATATATATATATATATATATATATATATATATATATAATATCTATCGATCTATTACTTGCTGGAAAATCTCCCATTGTGCAGGGTACAATCTAACCCCACCCCATATTTCTGATTGCATCTTCTATTACTACAATATATGAATCATTCTCTTTAATCACAGTTGTCAGATTTTGCCTCATGCATTTTCACCTCTGGGTATTTTTCATGTTTGGAATTATTCAAATATATTTATTAGGCAGTTACACTATGCCAGGCACTTGGGCCTAGAAAGAAATAGCATTTTTGTACTTATCCTTTGTCTAGACAAACCTTCTATATCACTGAAAGAGAGTGAGGAATCTTTGTCTTCCATAGCACCTTACCTGTGTCTATGCTCAATGTGGACCATGGATGAAGCTTTATAGTTTGACCAAGCATTTAGTGAAGAACTACAATTAGACTATTGCTGCATCTCTCCAAACAGTTATTTTAATAAACTGTTGGAGGCCATGTTTAATGGCTTAATGGTTTAATGTGGAAGATGTCAAATATAAATGTAAACATATACTCAAGTTACAGACCATCTTAAGTTTTCATGATATATTCTTCACACAAATATTAATGGGGGAGGGGAAAGGAGGAGAGACAAAAATAATCTTTCCAAAATAATAGATATTTTATGGGTACATAAAGTACAAAACTAGAAGATGAATAGTATATTTTATTAAAATCATTGCACCCTGAAATAAATGAAAAGAAAGTACTCAAAATAAAAATGTCTTTAAAAAAAAATGTTCACAGGAGACACATCAGAAAAAAATCAAAGAAAGACAAATGAAGAGCAAAGAATCCTAAAATCTCTTTCCATGCTCATAGGAATAAACCTTCCACATTCTCTGTTGCTCCTGAACATTTAAGGTCAGCCTTCTATTGTTATCATTGCCAGAAGGTTTGATTGGTTTTCTCTGGTGATTTTTGGATGTGTATTTTATGACATGAAAATGATGTGCTTTTTTGTGATTATTATTTGTATTTACCTTCATTCTCTTTGTATTTAGTTATTTAAAGTCTTTTCTGGCACAGGTAATTGAAGAGGCTTGCTCTTCAGTTTTTTATTGCATTTTTCTATGTCACTTCTTGGTGTTCCATCTCAGCAGCTAAATGGCTTTGTATCACACAGGTGTGGAGGTGATTTTCAGTTTATATATATTTTTTATTTTTCTCTTCTTTTCTAAGAAACAATTTATTTCAGAAGGTGCCTTGGGTAGAACATTACATTTAACACTTTGAGCACAGAAAAAAAATGGACCATTTATTTATGTTACTATAAAGTAAGTAGCTAGATGAGCCACACTCACCAACTGAA
The DNA here is from genome assembly GCF_902635505.1 of Sarcophilus harrisii. NCBI lineage: Eukaryota > Metazoa > Chordata > Mammalia > Dasyuromorphia > Dasyuridae > Sarcophilus > Sarcophilus harrisii. The sequence goes on from NC_045429.1 coordinate 154,439,030, forward strand.
GAAAACTGCCAAGCCCCCTTGGCAGCAGGAATATTTTCTTTTTTAGTATAGGCTCATGAGGCAGAGAATACTTAAGCTCCCCTTAAGTAAGGATCTCCATCATAGCTGAATTGCCTTTTCCTCACTTCATCCAAAATCTGAATTTCTTTCAACTGCTTAAGGTCTCTTTGCAAAGACTTACTTTTTTTGCACTGGGCAAAAGAGGTAGAGAATATAGCACTGATTATATATGAAAATTAAATGTAGCTGTTATTAATTCTATAATAAGATTAGTTAATTTCCCAAATCTATTTACTATCTTATAGACATTGGTTATATTTTTAGTGGACTAGTTCTGACTTCTAGATAAATCACTGAAATCATCATTAAATAGAATTTTTAGAATTTCATATTATCTGATCTTCTGCAAAGATTATCTTATCTAGCTGTTTAAATTGCAACCTTGAATCTATCTTTATTCCATTTTATTTTTGACCAAATGTAAATTTGTCAATTTTTGTTAAATGAGGAAGAAAAGTTAATTCTGTAATGGATACCAAATAATCATCCATTGAACCATTCAAATGGTCTAAAATGAATAGCAATATTATGGAATAGGATTACAAGAAATATTTGCTCAAAATGTTTTAGTTGGGAATCTAGGCAACTATGGAACACTAAACAGAGAAATGGAAAATACTAAAAAAATGTTACAGAGAATTTTACAATAAAAGAATTTGCCGTCTTCCTTTTTGGCTTGGGAACAGTAGAGAGTTTGATGCAATCAATACAGTTATGTATTCATCAATCAATAAAAGTGAATTCTCAGTTCTGCTTCCTACTTCATGTGACCTCAAGTCATTTTCCATTCTGTTCCTAAGCTTCCTTCTCTGAGTATCAATGGCCTTGGATGATTTCACATTTAAATATAAAATGATAAGTCTACATAGGGGAAGTATTTTGAATTTAAAGTCAGTAGATGTGCATTCAAATGTTTGCTTGAACATTTAAAATCTGTGTGACTTTGGAGAAATCTCTGAAACTTTCTAGGTTTCATTATTTGGATTGAAGGATCAATTGGGCTATGTCTAATATGTCTTCTGCAACTAAATGTCTATAATTATTATCTCAGCTACTTACTATAGGAATATAAGCCATTACCAGCTGTGTAGCTTTGAACAAACCATCTGATTTTCTGATTTCCACATCTTTAATGTGAGAAAATAAAATTTATGTTATTTATTTCATTACTATGAAAAATGGTATTAGAAACCATAAAATTCTATCTGAATACCAATTCTGATATCAATGTGGCAGGTAACATTAGAGTGATGTGGAAGATGTCAAATATAAATGTAAACATATACTCAAGTTACAGACCATCTTAAGTTTTCAAGATATATTCTTCACACAAATATTATGAGGTAAATCATGTTTTCACTCTTTTAAAAATGAGGACATTTAAAACCAGTTTTCTTAGTTTTAAATCCGCACTTTCTAGTATGTTATATAACATCTTTCTTTTTATTCATTCCAATTGTGTGCTGGTAATGTTTAAAAACTAGATCTCCCCAAAAAAGTGCCGAAGACAGACTTTTAAGCTAAAATTATGTTTAACATTTTCTCCATAGTTTCTTCAGTCTAAACAATCAATAAAATAATAAAATAAACCCTAATTTATACAATCTATAGATTTCTAAGTTGTAAATGTGCATATTGAAAATTTAACTACAACTTCATGAAAGCCAGTTTGAACTGGCTCTAGCACATTCCTGATTTATTTTTAAAGCGTGCAAACAAGTCAATTAAGAACTGATCACCTCAACAAATTTTAATTTTAGCAAACATTTTAAGCAGTCATTGTGTGCAAAATATTGTGTTTTTCACTACACAACATAAAGAAATTTTTAAAAGACATGTTCTTATTTCAGAAAACTCAAAGGACAATACAATATAATTACTAAAGACTTGCTTTTAAAGTCAAAACAAGCAAGATTCAAGTTCTGCCTCTCTGATAACATATTGGTTGTCTGATCTTAGCCAATTGCTTAATTTAACTCAATATTTTTTATAACATTTTTCCCAAAATTTTGAGGTTCAAATAGGACAAGTGGAATAATGATAATCTACAAAGTTCTCCATGATAGCACAGAAATCTTCATCAACCACAGATCCTTGGAAAATTTAAGTCCTGGCATTGGCCTACCTCTAACATCATATAGCAAGATAAGGTCAAAATGAACCCATGCTTTATACATAAAGAGTGATATTATAAGCAAATTAGAAGACCACAGTATGGTTAACCTCTCAGATCTGTGGAAAAGGAAGGAATTTTAACCAAAGAACTAAAACTCATTATTGAACACCAAATACATAATTTTGATCATATTAAGTTAAAAAAAAGTTTTATACAAACAAACTAATGCAAACAAGATTAGAAGTGAAGCAATAAATTGGGAAAACGGTTTTACATTTAAGGCTTCTGATAAAGGCCCCATTTCTAAAATATATGGAGAACTTACTCAAATTTATAACAATTCAAGACATTCTCCAATTGATAAATGGTCAAAGGATGTGAACAATTTCAGATGAAGAAATTAAAACTATTTCTAGTCATATAAAAAGTTGCTCTAAATCACTATTGATCAGAGAAATGCAAATTAAGGTAATGCTAACATACCACTACAATACTCTCAGAATGACTAAGATAATAGAAAAAGATAATAACCAATTTTGGAGGGGATGTAGGGGAACACTGGGATATTAATACATTGTTGGTGAAATTGTGAATGGAT